>NW_026099575.1:14247422-14324354 GCF_025091365.1 Daktulosphaira vitifoliae | reverse complement strand
TTTTTTTTTTTTTTTTTCAATAACTATATATACACGGAAGAGTAAAAAATGTAAAGGCTGTGGCGCGTTTGGAGTATAATTCTCATACGACGTTACCACAATCGACAAAAGAGGTAAACGAAAATTCTTTGGTAGCTAATTATTTTCGGCATATAAAAATGTGTTCTTTGAATTTTGACTTTGAACCGCTTAAGTGTAAATAACACACTCGAAACGTCGTCGTCATTGCCGTATAATTAGCTAGAGAGCAACCGGATGAGTACAATGTTTTTAGTAGAGACTGTGCAGTTCGATAAGTGGCATTAAAAAAGGGATTACGATACTTCTTTCTTTTATTCTTTAAAGTAGGGCGACCTCTCAAAAGCTCAAAATGTCTAAGGTTTCGAGAATAAACATATTAAAAGAAAAAATCCCTTATGATCTCTTCACAATCCATCTTGTATTGTGAGGTAAAGCCAACATAAGCGAAGGAAACCTTTTAAATCTATCAGTGATGGTGCAACCGATTTGTCTCTAGTTTTTATTTCAAGCGTTCACTTGGTGACATCTTTGCGACATTCAATTTAGTAGTTTATACATAATTATTATTTTCAATAGACTACCGTTTACGTATTGAGATTATATTGCGATTAGTAATTGCTCGTGATTTTTTTTTTGTGTGTACAGATTCGTACATTTTTAACAATAAAAGAACCTATTCCGTTTTTCTAAAAAGTTCATCCTCAAAGAGTTTGGCTTAATCAACTTAATGTAAAATACTTCTTCTAGGTTTTTACATAAAGACTGTGTATAACCGTAAAAATAATAGAATTTTCGTAAATAATTATTTTCATTAAAATCTTTTAGTTTTTTTTTTCCAAGTTAAAAGTACGCCACGTGCTTTATCCGCTATAAACTTACCCGCGGCCATTTTTTTCATATTTTTTTAATGAAAACAGCTAAGTAACTCGGTAGCAAACGAATCGTTAAATTTTATGGTTTACGTTTTTTTAACCGCAATTAAAAATGTTCGTTTAAACGAGTAGCTCAGTTTTCCCTTATTTTGTTTTAAAAGTTAAAAAAATCCAATACGCTTCGCGCAATACTCGTAAAAAAGTGTACTGGTGTCAGATTTATGTTCGTGTTGGCCAGAATCTGTTAATCACATTCAGCTTACTTTGCTCAATAATTGCGTTGTTTCTACGCAGCGTTGTAGTTACTGTATCAAGCCCTTTATAATTACTATGTACTCATATTCAGGATTTATATTAATTTAAAAATGTTTAATAATGCCGAGTAGTAAGCTGTTATAAGAAAATGTTCAGTCGTCTGGAAAACGAGCATATGAATATTTTAAAAGGCTTATGCTTCAATTATAATTGTTGAAGAATAACATATTATGTTTATACTCTGATATGACTGGCCTTAGTTGAAAGAGAAAATAACCCTGAAAATATCATTCAGTTTTTATGCAATTTGTATGTTTAATCAATTTACAATGTTTCAATAAATAAAGCACTTGCGTTGAAAACATTTTTAATTTTAATGCAATTTGTCAAATTTAGTAATGAATTGATTAGTAAAAAAAGTTTTAATTTTTTTTTATCGTACAAAATTCTAATGTGTTCAAAAGTATACGTAATAATTAATGTTCAAACTAAATGAGAGTTATTTACTCATAGAATCACTAATTATTCAAAAATAATTATCGTGTAGTTATAATTATTTCTACTATTTTTATTTTCAGAACCTCCTTCAGCTCCTCAAAACTTAACGGTCAATTTTGTAGATCAGTCAACCGTGACTTTGTCATGGAATCCACCAAACTTTTTGGGAGGAAGAATAGACACCGTGTATAGAGTAACGTGTGACATGTGTGGACCTTCAGTTGTGTTCATGCCCAACGCAGTAAGTTGACACTACATAAAATCCTTGATGTTGACTCTAGAAATATTTTATTGATTTATGACATGTTTTTTTTGCAGGATGTGTTCAACGATACCAAAGTAACGATAAGTGGCCTAAGTCCTGTTACTACTTATAAATTCCACGTGTGGGCTGAAAACGGTGTGAGCAATTTGACATCAACCGAGCACCGACAGTTTGTTGACATTGCCGTTACAACTGAGGCATCCGTCAAATCAGCCTCCGTTAATAACGTCCGAGTAACTTTGGTGAAGGCATCCGAAATAGCACTGTCGTGGGATCCGCCGATTACATCCGGATACTCAGATTCTGGCGAGGAAGATCCAGTAGAAATTTATGAGGTAAAGATTATTGAAACAATTATAGCAGACTGTAAATTCGTCGTAAACTAATGTTAAATGTTACTTTATAGGTAAGGTTTTATCCTCGTGGAGAAGAATCCAACGCCAGCAATAAGCTGACAGCTGACAAACACATAGTTTTTGGTTCATTGAGACCGAAAACGGATTACGGTTTCCAAGTACGGGCTAAAACAGCGCATGGATGGGGAGAGTACAGTCCAATAATATACAAAACAACTGGTCTACCACTCAGTAGCACTAAGAGCACACAACAACAAATTCAAAGAAAAAATGGAATTAAAGACGATACGGGTAAGTTTTGTTTTTAAAAATAATATACTCTAGTCTGATACGTCTACACATTGAAGTTTTCCTGTTTTACTAAAATCGCTTAAATATGAATGTGTATGATTTATTAATAAAATATTGATGATGTTTTCTACAGCTTATATTGGCGACGAAGATAATATGGAAGTTCGGATTATAGCTGGAGCCACAGTAGCTGTTGTTGTGGTGCTTGTAGTAGTTATCATTATGACCGTATTGTTTTTGAGGAGGTAAGATGAAAATAAAAATCTACTGTAGATCGTGTATGATGCTTAATGTTTAATTATTTTCAGTCGGAGTAACGATGAGTGTAACAAAAAACAACCAAGTGACTGTGATACATTGGAATACAGAAATGGAGAAGGTAAGCTAATTTATAAAACTATGATGGTATTTTTTCTAAAATATTCATTTTTTATGTGTACCCACTGGTATGGCAAATCCAAAACTTTTACTTATTCAATATGTACGATAAATAGTAACCTTAAAACCTAATGTATTTAAACAAAATAATGACACTTATTATAATTATATCACAACATAAATAAATTATAACTTAAAAGTATTACCTTAACACCTAGTGATAAATTTGTTTGTGTTTTTTACACGCATTCATTTAAAGGACTTGTGGTTACCTACAGTAAGTTTATTTGAATTATTGTGATTTATGTGTTTCGATACCGATATTCGTTTAATTTTTTTATTGCTATTTTCAATTTTTTTATACATGTTGCAAAATTTTGCTTTTTTGTTATATTTTAATATTTATTTTTTTTACTAACATTTTTAGTAATATTTTGTATCCTGTAGAATTTAAAAAAATATATATTTTTATTAAAGTAAAAAAATTCTGCTCAAACGTTATCATATAAAGCTCATATATTTAACCCTTTAATGCAAATTACTTGTTTGCATATTTAGCTAAACTTATTGTTTGCCTGCATTCTGCTTTATGCTTTTGGTGTGAACCTTGTTTTTTTTTTGTTTTTTTAGTGCATTGCAATTTGGACAATCCTCCCATAGTAGCCACTCACACTAGCAGCAGTAAGTCCAACATCCAACTAATAGTTTTCCATCGTTACGCTTTTTCTTATTTTTACTCTAGTTGCTGAAGTTATTCTAAATTTGTTGTTTATATATTTGTTTGATTTTAGTGACCACACCATTGTTCACTCAAGTTGGTTCTACCACTTCAAGATCGTATATTGATCCACATACGTATGAAGATCCTAATCAAGCCGTTAAAGAGTTTGCCAGAGAAATAGATGCTTCTTATATTACTATAGAAGCAATTATTGGTAATTAAAATAAAACATTCATTTATTTAATGCATTATATACTAATTCCGTTGTGTTAAAAGGCGGTGGAGAATTCGGCGACGTTTGTCGAGGGAAATTAAAAGTACTTGGCTCGCCTTCGGTAGAGGTTGACGTTGCCATCAAAACATTAAAGCCCGGAAGTTCAGACAAGGCCCGCAATGATTTCCTTACCGAAGCCTCTATCATGGGACAATTCGAACATCCAAATGTGATATTTTTACAAGGCGTCGTCACCAGATCAAATCCAGTGATGATCATTACTGAATACATGGAAAACGGTTCTTTGGACACGTTTTTAAGAGTAAGTTTCAATTTTTCCATTTAATTTATCGTTTATATCTTTATTTGTATCGCTGTAACTTTTTTGGGTTAAACTTTTTTAATTTATTGTTGTATTCTGATTTATTGCGTTTCACAGGCCAACGATGGTAAATTCCAAGTACTCCAGTTAGTCGGCATGCTACGCGGTATTGCATCGGGCATGCAGTATCTCAGCGAAATGAATTATGTTCATAGAGATCTCGCAGCCCGAAACGTCCTAGTCAACGCTCAGCTCGTATGCAAAATAGCTGATTTCGGCCTCAGCCGAGAAATTGAAAGTACTACCGAAGGAGCATACACCACACGGGTAAGTTTGCATCAACAGTTAATTATTGTGTATCGTTTCTATATGATTAACGATATTTTTACACAGTTTTCAAATTTCCAGGGTGGTAAGATCCCTGTCCGATGGACTGCACCCGAGGCAATAGCATTCCGAAAGTTTACTTCCGCTTCGGACGTGTGGTCGTTCGGTATTGTTGTATGGGAGGTCATGTCATACGGTGAACGACCATACTGGAACTGGAGCAATCAAGATGTGATCAAGTCAATAGAAAAGGGATATAGATTGCCGGCGCCCATGGATTGTCCGGAAACTATTTACCAACTAATGTTGGACTGTTGGCAAAAAGAGAGGACTCATAGACCTGTATTCTTGTCCATAGTGAAAACGCTTGACAAACTAATTAGGTGTCCAGATACTTTGCGTAGAATTGCCCAGAATAGGTAAAATACAATTTTTTTATTTCGTTGAAATCATTTAGCAGATCGAACAAAGTCATTTTTTTATATTACTTGATAAAGCCAATGGAATAATTAAAATTATTTAAGCAACTTAATTTGCTATTTCACAACTTTAAAAAAAAAATTTTTTTAGTGCTTTATTGGGTTTGCTATATGATTGTGACAGCGATTGAATTCAGGGCTTTTGCATAATATTAATTTTATATGTATTTTAGTACAGACATTATTTGATTAAATCAAATAATTACAGCAAATTATGCTGAACTTGACACCATGCTGACAGGAGCTTGTTTAATTTTTTTTTTTTTTTATCGTGTTAAACATATTGTATATTTTATTAGACTTTGCTTGTTTCGATTTATTTTTATCATTTTAAAAATATATAAATGTATTTAATAATCCATCGAGCTAGTGTAAATATTGAAGAATTTTAGATTTCTAGATTTTTTCATTTTGAGAATGCATGTGGTTCATTTTTATACATTTTTTGTTTACGCAAGGTACAGTGTAAATTGGTTAATTCAAATTGATTAAAAATTAAGCAGTAAACACGAGATATGTAATGCGTATGTATTACATTCAGCAATAATTTAAAATTAAATTAAAAAAAATATTTACTTAAATTTCTTAAAGTTCAAAATAGTTTTTTGTGTGTATATCGAATTAATTTAAAATTTTCTATTGGAATTATTTTATAGTATATAATTTTTAAAAATGTTCATTATAACTGATATATATTTTGTGTACTTTTCATTTGGCTATACAAACACTTTATTTATTTGTACTCGGGTTTTGGTAATATACCGAAAGAGAAAATATTTCTGTAAAAAGCATGTTAGTTTGCTAAAATAATACAATTTTCAACTCGAAATATAGATTCGTAAAAATCAGTTTGACAATTTATCTTCGAGTAAGTTGTTTTTATATCGCGCTATTCATTTTTAAGTAGAAAAATTTCCCTAGATGTGCAATTTTAGTAAGACCTTATATTTTTTAAAGAATTTCCTAATTTAAGTTATATTGTAGAAACATTTTGTTTTTTTTTTTTTAAGAATTTCATATGACACAAATAGAGTAATTAATAAATTACCACTTTAATAACGACTTAAAAAATAAACTATTCTCTCAATATACATTTATAAATATTGTAGGATAATTAAAAATACTCCTTGTTACAGCTTTGGTATCCGGTACAGTACAGTATTACTAAAAAATTTAATACTACATAATGAATTTTACATAAATGGGTATTTTTTTTTTTTTAATTTATGTATATTATCGCTAATTTTATTTTAACCTATATTTCTCATTAACAAACGCATTGGGTTTTGCATGTTTTCTCTATAAACACAGCCGCCCACCACCTGTTAATCCGTATTATGTGCCGGTCGTATTTAAATGTGGCTCGGATTGGGTATCGTTTCATCACGAATAATGAAAACATGTTTTGATTGTCCGCGAAAACAGAGGTAATATTCGTTGATATTGTTTGATTGCTTGTGTTTATATTTTAGTACTGTGTAAATAATGTATCATAATTACATTACGTGCTTAACGTTGAACTCATGCCGTATGCGTTTGTTTTCACGCTTGACAGTAAATATTAGAGTTTAAAGCCTATTCTTGCTTCAAACGCGCTTAATTACATGCCGCAAGTTTTCTACTTTGTACTAATCAAATTATGTGAATTTTAGGTCCGTTAACCCTTTGAGTTCTGATGCTCCAGATATGACACAGTTTGGTTCAGTCAATGAATGGTTATGTTCTATAAAGATGGCCAGGTACTTGGATAACTTTGAGCAAGCTGGCATTGTTAACATCAAAGAAGTTGCCAGACTCACTGTTGCTGATCTTACTGCATTGGGTATAACACTAGTCGGTCACCAAAAGAAAATTATGAACAGTATACAAGCAATGCGAGCGCAATTTTCAGCTAACCTATCTGAAGGGTTTCTAGTTTAAGCGAAATGAACTTTTGACCACTTTTTTGGGTTCCTACTTAAAAAGAGTAATATCAAAGGCATCGGGACTTAATTTTTCAACGACCTAGACTGTACCTGTATAATATTATTATTTAAACTGTCTGGAACTTTCCTTTTTTTAATTTTTATGTTACTACTATTATGTTTGTTTTTTTTTTTTTGACGTAAATTTTTTTTCTCAATGACTTGAGTCTGCTGAGATGTTTGTATATTAAATATGCAAGTATTACCAGCATTACAGATAATTTTTATTATTTATCATGGCAAAAACGTTTTTTTTTTATGTTTATTTCGTTAACTTGATTGCAAAAAATAACTTACAAGTTTTGTATAGTTTAGTATTGACATAATTTTTAAATTGTTACCTTATACAGTAAATTGAAAAAAAAACATTTAACTTGTAATAATTTATGTAAAATTTTGTTTATTTTTGTGTATAATGTTAAAATTGTGTTATAACGAATGTAATGATAATGTTGTCTCATGTACAACCAGACTGTTTTTTTAGTTTTATAAATACTTGTATAATAATTAAAAACGTATTGTTGTAAATAAAAGAAAATGCACTTTGATGAGTGCAAAATAAATAAATTATGTATCAAAAATAAAAAGTTGATTAAAAAATTATTATAGCAAAGGACGTTAAAAAATGCAATAAGATAATATTATCTATATCAATAAATTATAATTATTATATTATGAATAGTTTTAATGGCAAATATATGTGGAAACATATCTGCCAAAAGTTAACTGTGATAAATTAAAAAAAATTTAAATTTTACCTATATTAACTTATAAAGTGTTTTGAAATATGTATAGTTATAATCTGTAAATATAATATTAATTTTTTCCGATTTCTGTTTTCTAAATATTTACTCAAAATAAAATTTCTATCTCTATTAAAATATTTAAAAAACTGGCATTCGTTTTAAGTCATCAAATATTTTAAAATAAATTATCTTTGATTAAATTGTACACATTGTAAAATGTATAAAAATTTTACACAATTATGCCTTGCTAAGTTTTAAACTTCATGATAGGTATGAAAATATTAATAATTAAAATTACGATTTATCGCAATTATAAAGTTCCGTCCAGTATTATTGTTTTATTGCTAAATTTCAAATTTCCATTGCTGTCAGTTTTATGAAACAACATTTAATTAATTATTACTCTATTCAATTTGTGATTCTAAATTGAGTGTTTTTTGCAACATAAGAAGGTATCTAAATGATACCATGTATACTATATACCCTATAAAAATATATTGAACAATTTACGTTTAAAATCTTTGAGGCTTCAAGGTTACAATGAATTATACATTTTATATGTCCACCTTATGATTGTAAAAATTTATCTATCATTGTGTAGTGAAAGAATCATACTGTTAATATCAATTAATGTGTATTCGATTCCCCTAATTATTTTGTTTTTGTACAGTATTTATCACGAAGTAGTTTTTTCTTTAATTAAATTCATTGTATAAAATGTATCAGTCCTATTTATAGAAATAAACCATTATATTACTATAAATGTATAATAACTGTTGTTGACATCGGCTTGTGTGTATTGATTAACGTGTCATTGTATAATTGTGTACAAGAATAAAATATTTTTTAAAAACGTGTTATGTTTTGATTGTAAGTAAATCATTTTACCAGTTTCAAAGGCAAAATGTTTTGAAATTATTAATTATCTTAGAAATAAAATAAAATATTCATATTGCTAAATAGTTATATTTCAAACATTTTATCAATAGTAAAATGGCAATAGTTGATATTTAACTAATCGTTTAATAAGAAGTTCCCCTTTTTACAATTTTAAATGTTGAATTAATTTTTAAGAAGTCCATTTTTAAGGACTCCTCCAACTGTAAAGTGATTCGTAATAAAGGAGTCAAGACCGGATTTGATTAAAATTTGTGAATTAAAGAAAAAGCAAACTTAGTCACAATGAATATCTGAAAGAAATTATTTAATAACATAACATTGCAGTTTTTTGAACCAAATAATTTTTATTTTCACAAAAATTAAAAATTCCAAAATTTGTTGAGAAAATTATTGTTTTACTAAAAATTGATTGTCCCATATAAAAATTTTTTATCTCTGAATTGTCAATATAAACTTATAATAAATAAATTGTTTTGTTGAAAACTACAAAATTATTACAAGTCTACAACATACAAAGACTGACTGAAACGCTCAGCATTGCTCATGTACGTACAACTGCAAAAGAAATCTGACAAGTTAATCAATTTTATTGGTTTTAGTATATAAAAAAAAAGAGATGCTGATAAATCAACATATAGCACGTAGCAAATATGTACATGTGCTAAATTAAATTAAAAACAGTTTAGAGTTTTAAATAATTATTAATTTTCTTTTCAAGATATCATTGAAAATGTTACGCATTTTTGTCCAATTCATTGTTGTAATAAATTAATTTGAGGTGAGGCCTAATTTTATTTTAATTAGTTTGTAAATACAATTGATTTGATTTGTGAAAATGACGCAATAAAAATTAAATATCAAATAAAAATCGCGCAAACTAAAACTGTTGTTCAGCGTTCGTTAAATTTGCGCTGCAGTCTACATGAAAACATCTTAAACCTTTATTATTTCAATGTTTTTTTCATTAATTTCTAAACTGATACATATTCTACACCGTGCAGTGGTGCCAACTACTTCACATTCTCCACAACACACTTAAATGAACACAGCGCCCGGTGGTATTCAAGCAGGTTCGTTAACGTTCGTTGTTTTATTTTGTCTTGAGTCATGCTATGACGAGGATAAGGAATAAGGTAAGTATGAATAAATGTAGAATGAATTTTACAATATATAATTATAACAATTAAATGTTTTATACAAGAATCATAAAATCGTATATACACCAATGTGGATAGGGGGGGAACACTTAATACTAATACCACAATGGCGGTTATATAAACAAATAATAAATTATAAATGTAAGTCTTAGAAAGAAGATGAACAATCATTATACTTATCGGCTAATTGAAACGGCTGATAATAATGTTGAATATTGAAAGGATAAATTGAAATCGAATTCAAGTAGCTGACCAACGTGTACAATGTGCTGTGAACGGTACTGTGATGTATCTCAGAAAATATATAGACCTTACGGCGATATACTGAGCGCACAAGGGTGCGACAATTGCAAAGGTGATATTTGACTTTTACAACAAAACGAATACAAAAACTACTGGCTCGCAAGCGCCATAGAGCCTATAGTTGAAAAGCGCCAAGATGGCGGCGACAGTGCAGACAGAGAGAAGACCGACAACAACTCGATGCAGCATAAATAATCACAACACAATTCTCGACAGCATGTTGATGTGTACCCAACAACCCTAATCCGGACTCTTATACATACGCGTTTTAGTGTAAAGTCCAACAAACGGCCGGCGTCCATTGCCTGCCGCAATAACACAGTTTTCTGTCCCTGTCGTCACCAATATACGAATCGCACACGCATTGATTTACTCGTGATTATTGTTGTTCGTAGTACTTGTATGCAAACATTAGATCTTTCATCTAACTGAATTATCATTATGTGGCGCGACCATTATGTATACGGCTACTTACAGTTCATATTGTGCGGTCTACCTGATCTGTGCCCCGCACACACATACACCTTATAAAAAATTATACGGTTCATCTTTGAACATTGAACTTTCCCAGCATATGTCTGTCGCTTGAACCGATCGGGAACCAATTTAATGCTAATATTGAATGCTTTTTGGTCCTCAATTTTTTTTTAAACCTCAATTATTTATTTTACATTAACTTTACAACTGTATTTTTTTTTCATTACTAACATTTATCAAAAAATATTACAAAATTTATAACATTTTATAAATCATACAATTTAGTTTATATACATTTTTTTATTAATTTTAATTGGTTTATTCTATAGCAACAACTAAAAAATTTATATTCTTGTTTAAATTTAAAATTAACTCTATTTAATTAACATAATAAATATTTGACAGAGTTAATAGCATACTTTCATCAAATTCGGGTGGAATTTTGTGGAAATTCATTTGATTTAATTTATTTTATACCACTTTGAATTTTAATGATTCAGTTTATATAGCAGATAGTACTAATAATATAACTTTTCAAGTATTAATTGATATGTTGTTTGACATGAATTAATTTCATTACACATACTAAAAATGAAAATATGTAATTTATAAAAGATTCTTTATAAAGAAAACCCTTGTGGTTTTAAAATAGATGTACAATCTACTTTCACTTTTGAAATTCAATTATTTTAATATTGAATAAAAACTTACTAAAGGTTTAAATAAATTAAGCTTATTCTATACGAAAACATTCTAAAACATAATGTTTACGAGTTGAATGCAAAAACATGACAAAGCAATTAAACAACATGAAATTCACTTTTTGTAAAAAAAACAATATTTTTTAAGATTTATTAAAAATTAAAATTATTTTTTATTTTAATAATATTGCTATTCGTTAACTTTCTAAAGCAAAACTTAGTGTAAAAAAGACTGTATAAGTAAAATATTTGAAAAATTCCCTTAAATTAATTAGAATTCATATTACTATGAAAAAAAATAAACAAATATTTTTTGTTAGGTGTTTATTATACTAAAATTAGATTTAATGAATTTAATATTTTCTAATTTGAAAAGCTTGTTTTATTCAAAGTTTAGATTAGTACTGCTTAATTTAAAGCCTCGATCAAACTGCATGTTTGTTGTAAAATAAATAATTAATAAATCAAACAATTTTTTTTTACTTAGTTGTTATTTTAGAACACTTTTTTGGCTCCTTAAAAAAATGATGTTGGCCAAAAAGAANTGGCTCCTTAAAAAAGTGATGTTGGCCAAAAAGAATACTTTTTTATTTTTTTGCTGGCCACTATATGACAAAATTTTTCATATAAAAGGAGTGGAACGCTTTCAAAATGTAACCTTTTTTAAATTAAATATAAACGTGACAATTTTTCGTTATTCTAATTTCATACTAAGTGCTTAAATTTTTTTAAATTAAATACGTCAAGAACATCGCTTGTTACATTATGCAGTCAAAGGATATGTGGAAATTTTACCATCTCGTATTTTGGTGTGGAATTTATTTCATTACAGAAAATTACTGCATCAGGACAATGGCAATGTATTGTGCTGTTGTCATAACACTGTTAAAACTTATTGATTACTGTACACTTTTTGAGAAAACGGACACAAAAGTCATACAAATTAATGAACTGAACGCTGAAGATGATAAACTACCATCGCCACGTTCTCCACATTCAACTGTCCCTGCAACAAATATTCCCTGTGCATTTTCTTCGTCAAAGAAATACGGGCATTTTTTCCAGCCATTAATAAGTGCTGAATGCTCGTACAACTTAAAATTGGGCGAAAAACATTCGTTTGAATGCAAAATCGTTAGCTCTCAAAACTACAATAAAAAATCAAAAGTACGTTTTCAAATGAATAGTAAAAATAATGTATTTGTAGTAGACGAAGAATTATGGATTTCAAGTCCAAAAATGACCAACGCCATAAAAGGAATTGTTACGAACTTTGACCAGTTCATGAGCGTTGTTGATGTAGAAGTAAATTTTTCAATCGACTTGCCTATTGGGACACCGGCAACTTTAAAAAAGTCATTTGATAAAACCCCTTACACTCGGATGGAAGCGGCACTTGCTACTTTTTCTTACAAGTACGAATCTGTTTCACCTGAAGTAAGATCAATGTTGCTCGGACGTCAACAACAACATTCACCCGAACGTGACGAAAATCTGACAGATAACAGCCTATTAGCTCCCAACTTACCTGGTTTGAATGAGTCACAGCTGTCTGCTGTGAGCCATGCCCTACGCACGCCAGTTTCTCTAATCCAAGGACCTCCCGGTACTGGAAAAACGGTTACTTGTGCCAATATTGTATACAATCTGTCCAAGTCCGGAACCGTATTAGTTTGCGCACCGTCGAACAACGCTGTTGATAACTTGGCAAATGCCGTGGCTAAAACGGGCATCGATGTCGTGAGACTTGTGAAAAAAACGAAAGAGACGGTTAAAAGTGATCTTTCAAGTATATATCTTAGTGAACAGATAAAAAAGCTTGCGGGTCATTCAGAATTTAAAACTCTTCAAGGGCAGATTGATCAAGGTGTCGAGTTGAGCCCAAATGAGAGAAGGGACTACAATTATCTGAGAAGAATGGCGGAAATCGACTGTCTAGCGAATTGTCGAGTGGTGTGCACAACTTGCTCCGGCGCCGGCGACAACCGTTTAGAAAAAATCAATTTTTCTTCGGTGGTCGTGGATGAATGCGCTCAAGGCTTAGAACCGGAATGCATCATTCCAATCACCCACGGAGCCAAAAAAGTGGTGTTAATAGGTGACCACTGTCAGTTGGGGCCGGTTGTTACGTGTCCGGACACTAGAAACGGAGGTCTGCATCGTTCTCTGTTCGAGAGATTGGTAGCTGCTGGCCTACAACCATTTCGTTTAACTGTACAGTACAGAATGCACCCCGAGATCAGCGAGTACGCTTCACAAACTATGTACGAGAGTACGATTAGGAACGGCGTAACTTGTAGCGACCGAACTGGGTCGATTGATTTCACGTGGCCTAACCCAAATGTGCCGATGGTATTTTACTCTTCCGATGCCAACGAACGAAAATCGCGATCGGGCACGTCTTTCTTGAACTATGGAGAGGCGAAAGTTGTTGAACAACTAGTAGCCAAACTCCTTAGCAAAGGAGCTACTCCAAATCAAATTGGTGTTATAACTCCATATGAAGGACAGCGATCANCCTTGGCAAAGGAGCTACTCCAAATCAAATTGGTGTTATAACTCCATATGAAGGACAGCGATCACTTTTGAAACAAATTCTGAACAAGAACAAAGGGGTGGAAGTCAGTAGTGTGGACGCTTTTCAAGGCCGTGAAAAGGAGTATATTATTATATCGTGTGTCCGCTCGAACGAGAGAAACGTCGTTGGTTTCCTGAACTGTGTCCGTCGGCTAAATGTGGCACTTACGCGTGCAAAGTTTGGCCTTTTTTTAGTTGGTAACGCTAACTTTTTGGTTAAAAACCCTACGTGGAAAAATTTACTTCGGTATTATGACGACAGAAATTTGATTGTGGAAGGGACAGTTGATGATATGCGTACAGCACATATTAAGTTTGATTAATTATATATATCATAGCATTTACTTATGAGTAATTTTATTTTATTAATTTTTCTTTAATTGTTTGATACACTAAATTTAAAAAAAAAATTATAATTAATTAGTTATTTTTGATACATCAATTATTTATTATACATACTGTTCTATTTTTAAAATTAAAAACATTTTATTTAAAAAAATCGAATTTTTTTATTCACCTCTACTTTAAAGTAATTGATTAATTTGATAATTCATTAAGTATCATATAACTTAGAGGGAGATGTTGTCTAATTGGTATGCGGCACTATCTTAGTAGTAGTTTTAGGTTTGAGACTTGGTTACGAGTAGCTCCATTTGCTAAGCAAGACAAGTATTACACCACATATTCTAAATTATCCTTGGTTAAGTAACCTACTCTTCATGTGACTTATTCAGCAATAATATTGTGAAAAAAATGGTTTAATTAGAAAAACTTTATAAGAATCAAATTAAAATGTACTTCATATTAATCAATATCAATTTAATAAAATTGGAATCTTAAATAAACATATGCACTGTTTAAAAATTTATTGTTTTATTTTAATTTTACACTGAGTTAAATGATATCCATTCAATGAATAATTAAAATAAAATTCTAAGTGTTATTATTATTATTTTATTATTGGGATTAATTAATGGATATAGTTGGCACATTACTTTGAGAATTTATTTTAGATATATAAAATTAACATTCAACTTTAAATATTACACCAACTATAACATAATTTAATATAAGTAAAGAGAAATTAGAAAAAGTTTAAATAGGTATAATACCCAAAAAAATATTTTTAATTGTTTTAGGCAAAACTATTAGTTTAAAAATATTTAAAATCTTAAAATTTAGTTTAGTTTAAATGTTTTTATATCATTGTTATAACATATGGAAGAGACTTAGAATAAATAACAAGTTATTTTTATAAAATAAAAATTATACTAATTTTTTTTTTTCATTTAATACAAAAAAATTTTAATATTCTAATACTTAATTAATTTCAACTATGGAAGTATAATTAAATTTGATTTACATATTACAAAATTCTACTTAACATTAAATTATAATGGAAAAGTGGGATTATTGTTAAAATGATTTTTGTTAAAATAGGATTGATTTGAAAATAGCTGTTTTAGACTAATGAAAAGTCATAGGACCGAGTGGTTAGATATTAATATTTATATAGAACTTGTTCAGTCTTAAAAAAATAAATAAATAGAGTTAGTATAACAGTTTTTATAATTCTTCTTTAGAAGGACCATCTAATTCAACATCTGATAAATCAATATCTTCTACTTGGGGTAATTCACCATCTTTTCCATCCCAAGGTTCAGTTGTATTAATTTTNATTCACCATCTTTTCCGTCCCAAGGTTCAATTGTATTAATTTTAGGCAATTCAGCACCTCTGACTGGAGCTGTTCGTCCACGTCCATATGATAAATCCCTAGTTTTTTTTTTAAACAAATTATCAAAACTGAATAATTTTTAATAAAAAAAATATATAAACCTCAAAAATTCATTAATGCTATCTTTTGAAAAAGATCCCCTTAAAATAGTGTACTTCATTTTTTTAACATTTAAAACTGCTAATGCAGGATAACCAAATCCACCAATTTCTAATGATGATTCCAATTCAGACTGATTTCCTGCTTCAGACCATAACCATCTGAAAAAATAAGAACTTGTAATCACAAAAGAATAAGGACAGTAAATGTTTTTAAGTAAAATTAAAAAGTAATAATTTTCTAATATAATTAAGTGATGTAGTTTACCCCCAAAGCTTTTGTTTAAATTTATCTCCCAATGAGCGCAACATTTTGATGTATTCATTACAACTGGACTGACAATCTAAGATATGAGGCAATACAGTAATTACACATAAAGCATATTCTGAACATCCAGACTTGAAGGTATCTTCATTTATAACCTAGTACAATATGATTGATTAAAGGTAAATTATTTATTTCAATATAAAAATGTAGATTAAATTTCAGAAAGTACTATATAAAACAAAAATCTTATACAATTTTCAAGATTCAAAAAAAAAAAAAGTTCGGTAAAATAAGAAAAATTTGTTTTACTTTTTCTAAATATATAGATTTTACCTTCAATAAAAAATATGCTTAACCAATTCATTTAAAGTAAAATTTCTTTAATCTGGCAACAATTTTAAACTTAACAATACATCAAATAATTATATGTAAAATATAATTAAAATTTTTTAAATCTCAGATTTAAAAAAAAAAAATCAAAGAAAGAAAATTATCTTATTTTCTCATTGATTGTATGAAAAATAATTGTCTTACTAAAAAAAATGTTTGTTCTCATAACATCGATTATATTAAAAAACAGTCATATTTATTTATTCTGTTTTATATAAAGAGAAATAGATGAAATTATTTTCATCAAATTTCATTATTCTGAATCAATTAATTTTTTTTGTAAAAAAAAAAAACATAAAGGTACCTGCATAAAAACATAAACTATACAAAATTTAGTACCTCAAAAACTTCAGGAGGTGGTACATTTTCTTGATGTTTCTGCAATGCCCAGCTAATAATATCATTGGATGTTCGACCACCTGTATATTCTTCAGCTCCACTAGAACTAGATGTGCCTGATGGGAAGAATTTTATTGTTGGATAACCTCTAATTTGATACTCTTGAGCTTTTGATGAATGTACAGTAGCATCTAATGTACCCAGTTTAACCTTAAGAATAGTAATAATTTATTATTTTAATTTTCATATAATTTATAATANAAAAAAATATATACATAAAACAGATAAATTTGAAAAAATTTATCAAAAAAATGTTGGAATTTAATTTAAATATTATATTATTTTATATGCCAAATATTTTTCAAACTCTTAAAAAACTGTACTAAAAAAGTTTTATAAAAAAATTAAATTGCAATTTTTTTCAATTTTGTTAGCTTTAAATCAATTTTTTTAAAAATTCAATTATTTGTCATGTAAAAAATACAATAAAATTTTTATTTTTTCTCAAAGTTATCTACTTATTGGTAGCAATTTCATAATTATAAGAATAAACCCAAAAATAGTTCAGTAGAAAGTTAAGAATTTTTTTCTGAAAAATGATTATCAACTAAAGTTTAGAGGTCAATAAAAAAATTTAACTTGACGGATAAACCTTACATTTTGTACAAATCCTTTTTAACAAACTATAGTAGGAGAGTTAAAGAAAAAAAATCATTTTTCATTTTTTAATAATAATTTAATTCTTAATTACTAATTAATAATTATCTCAAAAACATTGAGTGATCTTTATAAAAACTTGAGCCAAATTCAGAATTAGCATCAAAATTCAATATAAAATTTATCAAAATATTAAATTACATAACTCACAACACAAAACTATACTCTAATTAGTTATATAACAATGTTAACCAATATTATTTTATATAATCTTACCTTTCCTCTTAAATTTGAAGCAGCAGCAGCCCAATGAGGGGCCAAATTTTTACAATGACCACACCATGGCGCAAAAAATTCAACTAACCAAATATCATCAGAGTTCAAGACAAGTCGATCAAAGTTAGCATCAGTTAACTCTACAACATCATCACCAGAAGATGACTTCTTAGATGATTTTGCTGATCCATAAGGTACTCCTTGTATTTGAGCTTGTACTTTATTCTTAATTACTCTATATACTTCTTCAATTATTCCATCAGCTGTACGAGAACCTGAGTAGTCAGTAGGTTTGTTTTTATCAACAAAAATTTTAATAGTTGGAAAACCTTGTACACCATAACGTCCCGTAAAGGAATTATATTTATCAGCATCAATAGCACCAACTTTAACAATACCCTTAAGAAAAAAATATCTTTTATAAAACAATTTAACTTAATTCAAAATTTATAAAAATAGAAGAAAAGTGAATATACCTTTAAACCTTTTGCAGCTTTAGCATATTCAGGTACTAATTTTTGACAATGCCCACACCATGGTGCAAAAAACTCTACTATCCAAATATCATCCGACTGCAATACTTTTTTGTTGAAATTATCATCTGTGAGCTCTATTACATCCGAGTTTGCTGGAAAAAGTGCTTGCACTGAAGATCCAGCAATGGCTGCTAATAATACACCTGTGACATAAAATAATCAATATATTGCCATCTGTTTAATAAATTACAGTTTAACTTATTGAATTTAAAAATAAATTTAAATCACTAATAAAAAAACATAATTATCATTGAAATTTACTTACAGACTAATAAATACATGATTTTTCGACGAAATTAATTGAAAATGAACGAGAAACTATCCAATGTAAAAAAACTTAAACGTATAGTGTCTGATAACTACAATATATATTGTGGCCCAGTGAAAAGTTATGATACCCTCATAAAAGAGGCTTTTGGTAAAAAAATATTAATAACAGGAATTTGAACACGTTGTATAATATTCTTAATTATTATTTAGAAGTGACGCCGGGACGGAAAAACACATATATGGTTTATATAGTGTTATCAACTTTACATTATCTTGTACATTGGCTCGTGGTGAGCTGCTATTGGTCCGCTAGCACCGGCAGTTTTCGTCTTCTTAGTTATCGGTTATTCACCATAGCAGAATTGCGTGAGCGGTAGATTCTGTGTTCAATATGGCCATGACTTCTTTGGTGTGTCATATAGCAGTTATACAGACAAAATACGAATAACAAATAATAAGATGCGTATCTTATGTCTGCGAGTGATCTTTTAACGTATCGAAAATTTTGATTACGTCCCAATTTATTAAAAATTCGCGATAAGGTTAAAACCCTTTTGCATTAGGAAGGTTATTTCTATTTTAAATTAACGAATCCTATGCAAATCTAAATAAATCAAATTTTGTTTATTTTATATGGATATCTATCAATAGGATTATTGATTAATTTTTAATTAAAATGAATAATATTTTGTTAGTCCCATTTTACAGGTATCGCCATTTTTACCAAGGTTATTAAAATACTTATTTAAAACATAATTTATCGTTTAAAATATCCTATAAGATCAATACAAATCTCGAGTATTTCAAACATGTTTAAAACATAACATCATTATTATTTCATAATAGAGCAATTTAAAATGGTCTAATAAAATGAAATTTCTAATCTTGAATGACAGGTACATTTTCTTTATTCAGGTCCTCAGTTATTTAGTCTATTTCTATGAAATATATATTGTTTTTTGAGCATAAGAGCTCAATTTTTTTTTCATGGTTTAATAGTTATAAAATAGTAAATCATTGTGTTCTGCTCCACCAAAACTCTAGATACGCCAAAAAGACTTATGGCAAAATAAAATTTTTGTAATGCATAAAGTGTATACATTTATGCCAACTATAGTTGACATGAAAGCTAAAGGGATTTTAGCTATCGTAAATACATTAAAGACTCCCACAAAAACTTTTTTGGTAGGGAGTATGACAATGTGTCAGAGAAGCTTCCCACCTAATATATTATCTAAGCTCAATAATGAATCTTGAGAAGGGGTTATTATCCCTATCATTTTGGGAACCGAAATATTTAACTACAAATGAAATAATGAACAATAAGGGTTTTATATGGTCCACATACAAAATTTTAAAAATACGCATATAGGGTAGGGGCTAATATTTTTTAGTCCGGGGTGTAAAAGAGTATTTTTTAATTTGATTACCATTTTTTACTAAAAAGAAATAAGATTTCTAAAATAAACAATTTTTATTAAATACGGTTACCACAAAATAAAAATTAGACGTTTTTCTGTTCTTTGTTTTTCAGATATATCTTTTTGTGTAACTAAACGAATGAAGTTTTAGACTTAAAAAATTTTAAAATATGAATTTATGATTAATTATTAACGTAAGAGTGTTTAAGTACTTTCGTTTCATGTCGTATGTATGAAGACTGAATATAACCGTATAATATTGATAATTTTTTATTCTTACGTTCTTGTACAACTATGATACTTTATTTAGGTAAGAAACGTAACAAATTTTCAACATGATCGTTCACGCATGATTTTTACGATAAACCGGTAAATAAATAAACACATATTCAATGTAAAATTCATATACTCAACAAAATATGAAACAATTGTACAAAAAAAAAATATGCAAAACTATAACTATTTTCTATAACAATGTACATGATATAGTAATTACATTTTATTACAATGTTGCAAATTAATAGTGTGCGTTATATTCTATGTCTTATGATACATAAGTAGTATAACATTAATTACATGTAAAAAATAACAATATAAATATTTGCGTTACAAAATATGTTCGAAGAAGAATAATTCCAAGTAAGTTAAATATTAAGGGACTAGATTGATGTCTCAGCTTTCCCTTCTTAAATGCAGTGGCGGTTTACCCATCATAAATCATTTGTTAATAACAAATAGCATATGAAATTAAAACTCATTTTCTGAAATATATAATAAATCAAATAAATCTATAGAGCGAAAAGAAATTTTGTTTGAGTTATGAGTATCTTATATATAGGCTTTATTTGAAATTAAAAATTTTTAAGTAGGGAGTAGCAATGCTTAAATGTACCTATATAAGAACTATAGACTTTAAGTAACTGTATCCTCTTGCAAATAAGGTATGCAGGGGAAAGTTTTTGACCAATTAATAATATTAAAAGTAATATTTAATTTTGGTAAAAAATAGAGAATATTTTTATAATAAAAATCCGTTCTTCTGAATACTTTTAAATATAATTTGTTTTAACATTTAGTAATCAAATATATGTTACAAAAAAACTTATGCAGTATTTTAAATATTTAAATTATTTTCCATGCAGTGCAATTACGTGGAAATGTTGATCTAAGACTTGGAAATTATAAAATTTCAGGCTGAATTAAAAAATAAATTAAGTTATACATAATGATATTATTATGATAATAAATAAATGATAATAATTGTGTACCTGCTTAGTAATGTTCATAGTGATCGGGATGGTTGGCATGTCCAGATTTATGAACAACGGCGTTGAAGCCATTTTCTTTGTCAGCTACATATTCTACAGTTCTTAGGGTGCCATCAGGGTCGTGCACGCTGTAAGAACCTTTGACAACATCTCCATCTCTGTACTCGTGAGCAGTTTTATAATCACCGGTGTGTGGGTCTTGAACTCCGTATTTGAAAGAGTACTTAGGATGAGCCTGCAATTAAAAAACAACTATAGTGGTGAACAAAAACATCGAAGACAAAAAAAATTTAAACTATTCATTATTTCAACAAATTATTACGAACGTGGTAATCGACATGTTCATCTTCATCATTATGTCCATATCCTTGTGGATTACATTGAACAGCTTGGAAGACGACGTACAAAATGACACAAGAACTGATGATTACCTATGGAAGACATTTTATTCAATATTATAACTTAAATTATTGAAATAGAAGAAAATCTTAATACCTTTGACATCATATTGATTACAACCGTAGAAAAATAACTGTTATCAATAGAAAAACTACACTTAGTATTTTGTAAAATACTTAGTTGTTCGATTCGGTGACGATTGTCAAGTGGCTATGTTGGCCGTGGTCAATGATTTATATATGGTCCTATACAAAAAACTAGAGGTTCTCCACTTCTTTTTCATACTCACAAAACCGTATAAATCGGGTGTTGCAAACACAAATATTACGCAACGACGGCAACAGGAACTAGGTACACAATATAAACTCATTTATATAAACAAATTTTTACACTTACATTTAATTTAGCACAAAAGTTTAATGTATAAATATTTATTGTATTATTAATTAAAATGTTAAAACATGGAGGCTGTTCAATCAACTCCTTTCAACATAAAACATTAACTAGAAGAAAACGGCTTTATATGGAATACCACCACATCTTATAAGAAATGGAATAACAATTAAATTTTATAATAAATATGTTCTTTATTTTCTAATTATTTTCGACTAAAAATTTGTTGCTAACTACCATAAATGGATATAACTAGAAAATGAAGTTTAAGGAAGCTGAAGCTCAGCATTTTTTGAGACCTATTTATTTGAATGTGTTTTAGTTTTCATGGATTGGTGTATTATTTAGAATATTTAAATATATAACTATATCTTCAGTTTTATGTTGATGTTTTTAACGCGTTGTATAGTTCAATTTCGGAGCGATAGACAAATCTGAAAATGAATTCTACAACGAGTTCCAAACGTCATCATAAAACTAAAGACATGTACACATATCTGAATATTCTAAATAACCTTTTTCCATTAGGCAATTCTGTATAGATAATAAAATAAAGAAACCAAGTTATAAAAATAGCTAGTTTTTAACAGTCTAATTAGTGTCTTAGTTCCGTTTTACAAAATATGTGTTTTTAAGATATTTATACAAGTTTTTATTTTTAAATACTCTGAATAAATTATTTTTTAATCACAAGGTGAAATTACTATTAACATATAGTAAGCAACCATTCACAATATTTACCGACAAGTACAAACCATTACACCTAATTTAATGCTACACCTTTTAATCCCCCTTAGTTACACTTGTGCTACCAATGTAACAGCATTTTTTTTTTTTTAATGTTGTATTTTTCAGACGACAATTGTGAATGATTTTTGCATCCTCAAGATATGTTTTATTAATCATATTCATTTTTCGTTATTAAATAAATATTTAAAATAGTGAAAATGATTTCGCTACGCTCGGACATAATTATTTTTATTTAGGAGACAACTAAGTCAATTTTACCAATTTTTAATATTTACAGATTTTATAACATTTAATTTGACTTCTGAGAAAACTGCAAGGAAGTTAGTTACACCTCTTGCCTTCCTTTAAGTTACACATCTGGCTTAGAATTTATTTAAGAAAAATGAAATGAATTAATAGAGGTTTTTTAAAATTTACTTATTTTATATTATTATATAACGTAATATATTTAAGGTGCTAATATAACTGAGCATCCCTAATCTAGAGTCAAGCCCAAATTGAAGGTTTAATATTTATCAGGTTTCAATTATTTAATAATAATAAAATTATTTATTATTATTTTCAGATTAGATATAATGAACAATATAAATCATATTTTAATATAATATAAAATAAAGAAATTTAACAACAAAATATCTTGCGTGAAAATTGTTCACTTTAATTTTCTTCTTTACAAAAATTTAATGTGCTATTTTTTTAACACCTTTAATAATAGACTATTAAACTCGTGACAATGGTGAACCAATATTGATTTCAACAAACGTTTATTCTGTGACATACAATCATTGAACCAAGACTCAATATTTAATAGTGTTTTAAAATGTTCTTTTTAATTAATTTAATATTGTTCCGTTCTTAAAAAATACCATAAAAATTCGATTATAGATATTAAACTGGGCCGAAAAAACTGGATGTGTATGGTGTGAAAGGTATACGAATCCCCTACATTGGGAAGAAGCCCACAATTTTTAAAATTATAGTGGTGGGTGTGTGGGAGTACTATCCGCCACGGGCCCTCATCTTAGTATTCATTATCATTTTGAAAGTTTATATATTCTATGATAAACAATTTGATGATAGCAAAATTTGTCAAGACTATCAATAACAGTTGGATTAAGATATATTAAGTCCAGAAACGTTGTTTCTTATAGTAAAATTTTATTAAAAACACGAGTCAAACGGTTTCTGGAGTTAAAATGATTTTTAATCTTATTAAGACTTATAAATTAGGTATAAAATGAAAAGATAATTTTTAAATTAATTAATTCAAATTTTTTTTTCCCTAAAAAAATGTATGCAAATTTACAAGACTTTTAATTAGATTTAAAATAGCTATAACTTTTTTTTTAATATCACTTAAAACGTTGTATATTTGAGAATACATTAAACGTCAAATTTTACATAGAACTTTAACACATTTTTTTCTTTTTTTTTCATCGTTATAAGCGTATTGAGACAATAACAGATCTAGTGAATGTAGAAATCGCGAGTTTTCTCCTTAAGCCAGGGTTGTTAAAAACATGTTTAAAAAAATTAAATCTGTTTAAAACGTAAATAAACAATTTAAAATCTTCCATAAGACCAATATAAACGTTGAAATTTTTGGTGTTTTAAACACATTTAAAACACTGTTTAAAAAAGTAGTATTTAAAACGTAACAACCCTACATTAAACCATGATCGTTTACTTAAAAAAAAATTTTTTGAATGATAAAATTAATTTCGATATTGAAAAGATTTTGATAAAAATGCTGGTCTTGCTTAGTTCTTGTTAAAAATTGAGATATATAAAAATCTTCATTCTCAAAAATATCAGTTTTTTTACTTCAAATTTTGTTCATACTGTAAAAAAGAAACATCATGTATTGAATTTCTCTTGTGGAAAAATGTTTAAGGAATTTAACTTGTCATAAAATTTGAATCATTCAGTTGATAACACAAATCGAAGCTAGGAAAACTCATAATATATATTGTCTTAATTAGGGTTAAATATGTTAGTCCTTGACGTTTAAATTGAGATTATGTAATTGAGAATTATCATAAAAACTTATATTGTAATATTTATCTTGTTGAATTTTATATCATTTTTGAAAAATGTAAACTTTTTAGTCAAACAGTAGTTTTTGAATAAAACATGTTACACATTGGTTAATCATTTTGATTCAACAAATGAACACATTACGTTTTCTTTGAACGTGAGTGCTAGTCCGAGTATAATTATTAGGACATCACGCGTAGTATCCTATGATAGACATAATGTGTTCGTTTATTTCCAAACTATGAACTAGTAAGAATTTAGCATGACAATTTTGGCACTTGATCTACGGGATAAAATGTTGAAACAAGATAAGAATAGTGGATTATTCGGGGCATGCCTTGACTAATTGAAAAACTATAGCGAACACTGTTGATAATGTGTATTTATATCTAGTTGTGTAAATCCTAGACACAATTAACTTGGCGTGGTTGAACACGGCCTTGAGTCTATTTAAAAATAAATAAATCTTTAAACAGTTTATACACAACATAAAGAGTACAAGTAATGTAATACACAATTAGATATCAAATATATAAAAAATATAAGTATATATATTTTGTTATGATCTTATCAATTAAATTTAATATTAAACCTAATCGCGAATAGTTTTTTCAATCAAGTCGAAAATTGAATCGTCAGGAGGCAATACAAACACTGCATGTGCTTCCGATTCGGCAGCTTGTAGTTGTAACTGTTGACTATACTGTTCTAATGTGGTAGCAGGATTTGGTTGGTGAAAATACTGCAAAGGCACTGACTGTTGTCCTCGGTGCTGTTGTTGTTGCTGCTGAAGCTGTGGTGTACTTAACACTTGATGTTGTGGTTGAATAAACTGAGGTGGATGTTGGTACACCGTATTAGGTAGATGCTGATATTGTACTTGTTGTGGCACTACTTGCTGTGTCACCAATCTAGATTGTTGCTGCTGTGGCGTTGGTGACGATATTTTGACTGACTGTTGGGATTGTTGTTGTGGAGACGAAGAACGTACAGACTGTAGCTGTAGTTGCTGTAAATGTGCTGGAGGTTGAATCCTAACCGGCTGTTGTTGATATTGTTGTTGGATGAACTGTTGTTGCTGTTGAGGTGTTAATCTAAGATGTTGCGGGGTTATTTGTGTGGGTTGATAATTATAATTAGTCGGGGGAGTCGGGCCGGACGATTGTTGTGGTTGTTGAAGTTGAATCTTTATAGGTCCTCTATCTGGAGTGATAGGTAGAGGTTGTTGACCAGGCAACAGTGGTAGAGGTGAATTGTCAGCTAAAGCTGGCAATGGTGGTACGTTTAGAACATAGTAGGAAGAAGGATTCATTGGACTGCCGGGAGTAGCAGTTGGATGTAAGTTATAGGGCAATACTGTCATGGGTAATCCTTGTCTTGGACTAGTTGTAGTGGTTGGTACTCGATACTCAGCGTATGAGGTTTGCAATTTGTCTTTGAGATGGTCGCCAACGAAAGGTTGATTGGTTTCTTGATAACCAGAAGAATCCTCCGGTCGGAAAGACGATGGGTCGATATTAGTTCGTTGTTGGTGGTACGCGTGCGCATTGTCAATGCGATTTTGACTATCTGGTGTAGATCTGTGGTATTTATCGAACAGTGGAGACTTTCCATAATGCTGTGGTTGTACGTCAGTACTTAAAATTTGCGAAGACACCCTCTGTACTGAATCTATACTGGATCCTTGTGCTACGTGCTGATCTTTATTATTTAAATTCAATCTGTCACCATTTTCGTATGTCCTAAAAAACATTTCTGTTAATGTTTCAATTCAAAAGTTAAGTTGAAGTGATTGTAATAAATCTAAATGAACTTCTTCAGATTACGTTGAATAATAATGTCAGTGGACACGACAGAGTCCATTCATTTCGTTTTAAACTATATAAGCGATATTGTATTTTTAATTTTAATTAGGGAGCTTCGAGATAAAAAAAAACCAGAGTAATAAAAAATCGATTCAGAAATTATTAAATTTGAAAAATGATTAATATTATTATTTCAAAATAGTTGGTTTTAGGGAATCAATCACAAAAATGAATTTTTCTTTTAATTTAATGATATTTAATCTATTCAAAATAGTTGTTATTTTACTATTTAGTTTTACACTTATTTCATTTTTCCAAAATGTCATCTTAACCCCTTCAACTTTGGGTTCCTCGATTGAATAGTTTCAACTTTCAACTTGTAAAGTTCAAGTATAATTAAAATTTAATCTTACTTTAGCTAAAAGTCTAAAACATATTATATGCAAAGAAATACAGTGTTATCATACGCAATAACATATGTTATATTTAAAAATAAGGTATGCATAGTTTAAATGGGAATATTAAATTGTTATTACTTTTTTTGGCTAATTTTCATACCCTAACATTATCAATTACGGTATAGTTTAAAGGTAAATTGTAAACTATCTCAAAGTTTCATTTTATAATGTTTAGAATAAACATTTTTTAACAATTATTTTCAATTGCAAACATTATAAAATCAAATAAACTAATTTATTTATTACTTTTTCTATTGCTTGTTAGTGTAAATTATAATATAGTTTCCAAATATTTCAAAAAGTTAGGAAATTTAAAAAGGTTTTGCTAATGTCTGATGTCTTCTATTACTGTATCGCATTTTTTAATCATTAATAATAGTAAAAGAATTATCACTGACACTATAATCATTATACAATACTTTTCGAAAATTGTCCTTATCAATTTTTATTTTGGTTACGAATCAATAAGTGGCTGTAACATAATAATAGCTATTGTTGTTATTTGAAAAATACTCATGTATTTTATTATGATTGCTAGTTACGCGGACGGTGACACACTATTATTATGATTAGTGAAATTGATGAAAATGGGAAGTGTTAAAAAATATACGTGGTTTACCACGAAAAAGAAAATTAATTTCATGTGTGATCGACCTGTAATATAACATAACCACAAAACAATTGTGATAAAAATATTATGAAGAATATATAAACATACATGAATACTAAAAAAAACAATGAATAAACTTCAGAAAAGAGCTAATTAAAATTAATATGTCCAGTGGACATTGTCCACTATTTAAATCATAGTAAATGCATAAATATAAAAAAAAAAATAAGTTACACCAAGTTTTCTAGAGCAAATAATTACATACATACTTAATACTATCTTTATCAGCGACATAGGAAACAACTCTTAAATTGCCATTAGGTTGCAGTTGACCAAAACTTCCGACAATACTTCCGTTTGGATGTCGCTCTTCCATACGATACTGAATATTATTAGACGGGGAATTGTCCATATCATAAGTGATAGGTTCATAGGTGTTTGTTGCCTTCAATTTAAAAATTATTTAACTTTAAATATTATCTCCCATCATGTTGGATTACAATATTTCAGATATTAAAATTATTGTTTTATCAAATCAAAAAGTATCGTTATGTTTAGCTTACATTTTATATAGCGTTAATTAAAATATTACTTTATGTTTTTTATTCAATGATGACTTCCAATTATTTTCTATTTGTTTTTTTTCTCGGTTCGTTACCACTCCAGCTAAGTACTGAGAACTTGATATTGAGTCAATTATCAGCAGTAAAGAAATCAGCATACCAACCTATAAAATGTTTATATAATCGTTAATAAAAGTTTTAAGAAGACTAATTTTAGAGTAACGCCAAAAAGTAACGTGACTGCTATTTTAATGCTAAAAGTTAATTATAAAGTACCTACTCAAAAAATACGCACTAAGTGTAATGTATAAAACTATGAATTAATGTAATCACTTTTTATTTTTTTTTTAAATATATTATTTTCTAAGTCATATAATAATTTTATTACTATTATGTACTTAGAAGTACAATAGAAATTTTAGATTTCACACGTTTTTCTCCAGCACAAACTATAATGCTGTAAGTGGTTAAATTTAAATCTACACATAATATCATTATAAAAGTGATAATAAATTTACTCGAATTATATAGACGGTACGTGAAATCTTCATGTTCAGCTGAGGCAATCTTGACGACTTCGGTCGCGATTGTAATATCTTAAAAATTGTTATGTTGTTATTCGGATGAGTTCTTATTGTTTTTTCTATAGTAGTACGCAGCACGACGTCCAATTCGAATTCGAACTATATCTATTTGTATAGCAAATTATAAATTGTTTTGTAATTGAAAAAAATTTACTCGATTATTAACCAGTTTCTGTTAAATAAAATTCAGAGATCAAAATGCGTCAAATCCCGTCAAAACTCGTTGGGTTATTACCTATGATTGATTATGTAGTGGGTGTATATGTGTAGATTAATACACTATTTTATGTTGATTATAGCCCGTGAAACTATCGCAGTATTTAAAGGAATTAATATACAAGATACGTTATAATACCTTGACCAATTTTGACTGTGACAAATTATCAATAATATCATATAATTCCTATATATAATGGTTAATGGAGAGGAATACTTTATAGTATTTATAAATGTCTAATAAATATAACAATTTATGTAATTATAATTATATCTTAAGTATATATGACGAGTAAAAGAGAAGTATTTGGTTTTATTCTACCGAATTTTTTTTTTTGTCACTTGACACGATTGCTTTGTTCCTACTGGATCGATTTTGCTCTACATTATGCTAAATGATCACAGAACTTATTTAGTTATTGTTTATAATTTTTAAAAAATCTTCTTAACCCCAGTAATAAAAAAAATTGTGCCAACATTTAACAGTTTTTATAAAGTAGTCAATGTTGATATTTTTAATTTTCGCTTTATATTAAAATAACTTTTTGATAACTGGATGGATTATTATGTTAAGTTTTTATTTATAATACTTCAAAGTTTGCCTTGCTGACGACATACAA
Organism: Daktulosphaira vitifoliae; assembly: GCF_025091365.1. NCBI lineage: Eukaryota > Metazoa > Arthropoda > Insecta > Hemiptera > Phylloxeridae > Daktulosphaira > Daktulosphaira vitifoliae. The sequence goes on along the minus strand of NW_026099575.1, from coordinate 14,294,834 downwards.
AATTCAATCGTCGATAAAGTTAATGTGAGAGCTTAAAAATTGTATAAACTTTTTTTCTTTTCAATTTTGGATAATGTTCCAAAATATCTGACTTCTTTAGGCCTACATCAAATTAAATCTTATACAGTGTACTTCTAATAATAAAAGAATTATCCGAAAAATTGATTTCTAGGAGCTCTAGGATATTAAAGCTCAAAACCATACATATTTTGGTAAAAATGGCCGATTTTGAAGAATTGCATAGCAACACAACATCTACATCGTTCAAAACTAAATTAAATTATAACTTATTTAATACACGATAAAATAAAAGACTTTCTGATGACTTATTTTCTATGAATAATTGAAACGAATAATTATGTAATTTGTGGTAAGTATGTTGAATTTTTTTAAATTTATTTCAAATACGCATCAAAGCATTTTACGACAGTGATTTTATTTAGTAACAGTAATTAATCAATACTTATCTAAAAAATACCTCAACTGTCTAGATATTTTTGTACTTTTTCTATTAAAAACAGTAAATAATTTTAAAAAAATGTATTTAACAACTTTTTACAAATTTAATTTATACATTAAATCTAGTAATAATTTTAATAAAAGCTCTAAGAATTTTTTTAATCAGAAACAGATCTAAAAGAAGAATTAGTGTAACAAATGTTATAAAAACGCATATAACTTTTACTGAAATTTAATATGTACAAATTGTTCAAGCAACATTTTTCAATTTATGGAGACTGTGATCAGTCATTTTATTCCTACTCAAAATAATTTATTTTCTTAGAATTTCATTACATGACACGCATGAAATTTGAATCGTTATGGATTTTAAATATACAGTACTATTATTTGAAGTAATTACGTACTATTTACAATTCCGAAATAACATAAGATAATTGTGTAATAATGTGAAAAGAGTGGAGGGCCTCTCACCCTTGAACTATGTTAAGAAAAAGATTTTAACTGCATTTAGTCAAGGAAACTTATGTTCCACATATACTATAGTATGACATTTTTTCAAGTAATGTTTTCAAAATTTACTCTAAAAAGCGTATAACCAATTGCATAATAATTATTTATTTATTTAATAATAATTATCTACTTTATATAAACTAGTCATAATTATTATGGTTAGTTTAGTTTGAATATTTATTGTAAATTTTTCACTAAAATAACAAACAAATCTTCTTTGTAACAGATTCTCATAATAGATTATATAAAGGTATTATGAATGAAAGATCTAATGTCTATTCGACCGAATCTTCAGAATAAGAATCTAAAAGTATTGTAGATTATTTTTGCATAAGTAAACGATTAAAAAATAACAGAACTTGTTCGTCTGTGATACCGGTGTATGATTTTTCTAGATCAACCCATTTTAATTTAGCTAGTGGGAGGTTATAACCAAAAGAATAAACAAATAATCTATTTATTTATTACAACTAGAGTTTTTCATAACTAATCATTCCGTACCGATGGATGAATAGCTTAATCATAGTTAATTATGATCTCATTATTACAAGTAAGGAACTTTTAAAATGAATTTAACTTTTAAAATTATTTTCTATTAAAAATGTTAGATAGGAGCTGTCTGTTGGTTTTCAGTCCGATCTTACGCCACAAACGTCTTACCTGACTCGTATTCTTGGAGCACATTTACAGGACCCGTAACAGATGAAGTCCAACAGATCAATTCTTGGGACTCTTCGCATGCACAATCTAATCAAGAGCTAGATGAAAATGTTTATAACTCCAATGCACCAAACGATTTAATTGTAATATTTAATAGTATATATATTTATTTTATTTATGATTATTACTATAAAATTTTATCAATGTTGTTCAATAATATTTCCTGAGAAAAAAACGCATTAAAATTAGATATATTATTAATTATAATATTATTAAATGTTAGCTTTGTAAAACTTTCTTTGATGCGGACTCTATTAATATTAGTTTTTAGCTACTAAAAAATGGTTACGTTTAAAATCAGTTAAACAAGTTACACTTCTAACGTCTGTGTGTACTTAATGGTTATAAGAGTTTTATAAGTTTAATTCTTCATTTACTATTGACTCAACATTTTTGATTTTTTAAAACATCATAACCCTTAATGGTTTTGTTTCGTTATGTTTTAGGCAAAACCGTTTTATTCATTTTCATATGGCGTAAGTGACCCAAATACGGGAAATAAACAAAGTCATTCACAAACTCGTGATGGTTCTCTAGTTAAAGGGGAATATACAGTTTTGGAGCCCAATGGTGTTCTCCGACTTGTATCATACATTGCTGACGCCGAAAATGGTTTTCAAGCATCCGTTCGGTACATCCAACCGTCCACCGAGTCCGAATCTGATACAGATAATAACAAAAAATATAACTTTGAACCGCCATCACAAGTTTATTCGTTTTCGAACTCAGAACAACAAAACAATGTTGATTCATTTCCAGAAAGACCTCATATTTCACCATTAAGTATTAACATGCACGAAAATAGTATTGAAAATGATGAAGAAAACTATGGCACACCACACAAAAGTATCAAACCCTCACTAATGCCTTTCGAGAGTCACAAATTTCAATATCCAGAATTTAACAAAAACGAGTATTCAACCCATTCGTTTAATAAAATAAAATTCCCATTACAATCAGAAGAAATGTCTCCGTTTAAAAGTATACCGTCTACAGGTAAACATTTCTATCTAAATTCATTGTAATTGTTATTGATCATGAGCGACTAACATCATTTAAAAATTAAAAATATTTAAACCAAATAGGTGTCACTAGGGATACTTATAGCATATATTAATTAGTTAGTATTTCATGGTGAAAATTTTGATGCAAATATAGTTTTTAAAATACCTACACGCTATTTTTTGAATAAGCTTATTCATGTAGATTCTTAAGCAGGACTGTTTTTAATATTCTTAATTTATAAATAAATAAATTATATATAAATTTATATTAATTAAAAAATAATTTTAACAATAAAATTTTAGTGTTTACTTGTACAATATTAAATTTATTAATAACAGGCGTCTATTTAGACATTTTTTAAAAGGGGAAGCTGAAGAAAAATGTTCTAAAAAAAGTTAATAGAATTGTTAATCATTAGCTTTTACATTTAATCTATCCCTAAGACTATGAATTATATTAATAATAATTAATTTTTAGATCCTAATGATTACTCATTTTCGGAAGATTCATTAAACCCTTCGGATTACCCAAGTGCTTCCTTAATTGAAAATTCGGAGCCTTCTGGTTCTTCTTCGGGTTTACCTTGTATAGCTAACCAATTATCTATTATGTCCTCAACATCACAACCAGTGCCAACTTCAATATTGCCTAATGAAATAAAAACAGAACATCTATCAAACAGTACTACTCATGATAAAGACAATACTGAAGATACTAATAATGATTTTGTAGAAGAAGATGAAAATAATGAAGATTATTCTACAGATACTATGTATCTCAATAAAATTGAAGAAGCAACGACTAACGACTACAAACTGATACCTGACCCTCCACGGTCACCACACCCATCATTTTTTCAAAAATTGTCGTCAATACCTGTTCATATCATATATAAGCCAAAATTTGCTTATGTTACACATCGTAAAACATACATATCTAGGAATAAATTATGAATTAGAACTGATAACCTTTTTATTTTAAATTACGTTAGTTGCAAGTATCTATAAATATATATACTAATAGTGCTTTAACTTAATCTAGAAATATTTATATACTTAATTGCAATTTTTATTATTATTTTAAATTATTTTTGTAAAATAATTTGAATAGTGAAATATATCTTTAGATGATAATAGTTTATTTTTATTCAATTTATAAGTATAATAAGTAAGAACAAGTACTTATTGTAGTAATAAAATTTGATTTTAAATTAAATTGATTTTCAAAAAATTCATATTGAAATTTTTAAGGAGAAATTATACAAAATTATAAAGAAGTTGTATATTTCATTATTTCTATGGCAAACGTGTATAAAAATTGAAGGGCAAAATTAAACAGAAAATAATTTTTTATTGATTATGGATAAATACACTAGTCTACAATGAATTTTCATCAGAGACCAGAATATACTTTTCTAAACCCATAAGTTTTCGACCAGGCACAATTTGTGATTTTTTGACTTATCGTTGAATGGAATCGGTTCGGTGATAGCTGAGAAAAAGTGGTAACAGACACAAAATAAACACATCATAGTAAACTTGATACCTTCTCAGATTCGCATCGAAGCTAAAATTTTAGCGAAATATTTATTGGATTAGTTTTAAGAGTTGTCAATTAGATCTGTCCATTTCTATATTAGGCCAATCAACAAAGGAAAACTGGCGGAAAAAATTCCCTACCAAATTTTTTTTTTTTTTAAGTTGAATTATGATGCATTTAATGACTTACTAAAAGTCCTCATTGATTGGAATTGAGCTTTTTTATTTACAGCCTTTAAAAAGTTCAAAAATATGAGCTTTTTTAAATTTCTCAAGAAATATTTAACTTACAAAAAAAAGTTTCGTACAAAAGTTGTTTAAAAGACAACTTTAAACAAAAAAGATATCATTTACTTTTTCATTTAAACAAATATTTTTCGATTTACATTACATTTAATATGAGTATTAAAATTTATTTTCCATTTTACGGTTACTTTTTATCATGTTATACATTACATTCAGTGGCGTATTTTGGGGGGGTGTCCTCCATGTCTGAACACCCCCCGACTTAAAAAAATGCCTAAGATATTGGTATTAACTTTTTTTATAATATACTGTATTTATTTTACTATAAAATAAATGGTATTTTAAATAAATAACAAAAATGAAGTTAATTTGATAGGATTCGACGACACGTATTTATCTACATTTTATCAGAGATTTCTAGAAATTATTTGGATTTCATTGGGTCATTTAAATAACAAAAATACCCGTAGCAGAAATATAATAACAACGTTAATATTCTGAACTTGTAGTTCATTTTTAAATTTATTTTATAGTTTATCAGTTTAGAGAATTATAAACAAATAAGTTTAGTTACCCCTATTCAATATATCGCATTCATTAAAAATACAGAAAAGAATTTTTTATAATTAAAATAGTATTTAAAAAATAAACAAAAGTTATGAAATTCTTTATGAATCGTCATTTAGTAAAATTAAAATTAAGTTGTTAAGATAGTAGATACACTTGTTAACTTAAAAATTTATAATTGGCTGACTTTTTAAGTTAATTGTATCCATAACTGTATATTATAATATTTGTATATTCACATAACAAGAACATTAAATTACTTCGGTTAAGATAAATTTATATTAAATTTGAATTTCTTTAATGAAATAATGTTACATAGAAAAATAAGATTAATATAAGATAAAAAAACAATTAAACATAGAAAAAGTAAAAAAATGTTTGATAGTATACAAATAAAAATTTCAATTTATAGTAAATATTAAGAAAATTGATATAAAATACAAAAATAAAATTTCATTTATAAAAATATTAATAGAATAACTGTCCAGCAATAATTTCATTTTTGTGTCTTAATCTTATAAAAGGCATAAGATTTGCATTTATTGGTGTTGTATCTCCTCGAGACATTTTTTCTGCCAGCTCAACAGTAAAAGGCCCACAATCATGTCCATTGGTTTGCCGAGATGTCTCGCCTATTTGTAATGTCCATGTAGAAGCTTTTGCTTTTCTGTCCATCTCCCATTCAATTAAGAAATTTTTTAATACCATTGGATAAGGACCCTTATACGACTTAAGACTATCATAGGATGTCACAGTCTTTTCAGGCACATTAACCACTGTCAATATCCAATGACTCCCATATACATTCATCGGCACAAAAAGTAATTTTATTGTGTGAATATCTTTTTTTATCCATCTTCTTACAGCTGGATAGCCTCCTCGAAGATATGCTACAATAAAATCAGTGACAACTGCATAAACTTCACCTTTTGACCGCGTTACTATCAGTTTAATGTACTCATTAATTGTGTCTGAGGTATACCAAGATGTAGGCGACTTAAATGAAGGTGCATTATACTGATCAAGAGATTTTGTGTTCAGATCTTGCATTTCATCTGCAAGTGTAACCATATTTAAACATTTTTCATAAAATTAATAAAAAACTTTGTTGAACAGTTTACTATTATTTAGGTTTATTTAAGGTNTTGTTGAACAGTTTATTTAAGGTTTATTTAAGATTTTAGAATATGAAATTAAACACAAAACGTCCATGGACCCCTTTAATAACACGCCTCTGCAGATGTTATATTAATTTAACACGTATTATTATTAATCATGTTTAATAAATAAAATTTTTTTATTTTATTTTGTATAAAATAAATAGATTTAATAATTAATTACCTTTTTCTTTCTCTGGTACTTTTATTACTTCAACAGTGGACAGAGCAAGTAAATTTACGTCATTTGGCGTATTTAAGGTCAAAGGATTAGAACTAACTTTCGGCTCTAAAATAATTTATATTTTAAAATATTACATATCAAAACGTTTATTATATTATTTTTTAAAAATTAATTATATTTTAAAAGTTGAATACTTTTTATGACTTTTTCATCTTCTTCGGATGAATTTCTTTTTAAATTTTGTCGAGTATTAGTATTAGAAGATATCTCAAAGAGTTGCTTTTTTATTTCGGATTTTTTGAGTTCCAAGTTTTTCTTATGAAAACTCTTAACAGATCATAAAAATATATTTAATTATATGATAAATTTATTTAAAAAATCTTCTTTAAGTCCAAAAAATGGTTTAGGATTTACCCTGAAATCTTTTTATTGAAAAAAGCATAATAAAATATACCTTTCCTAACAAATCAGCTGGTATTAATAGCGGATTGTCTTTTGAAATCGCTATATTTTTTTTTTCTCTTAAATTTAAACTTTTATTTTTATATTTTCTAGATTTTTCATTTCTAATAAGTGTTCCGAATTCTCCTTGCTGTATCAATTTCTAGGCAACCAAAGAAATATTTAAATAAACAAATAAACTATATTTAATATAATATTATTATCTTCGATAAAAATTGAATTTCCATAAAAATCTTATTGAAAAAATAGCAGTCCTGAATAATATTAAACATTATGCTATCGCAATTATATTAAGGGGGTTGATAGTTTATTTTATATTTTTGAATCAGAAAACCCCCAATTATATAGCTCAATCGAATACTTTACAATTTTACAAAATTATAATTTATAGATTTGCTAATAAATATTAATATAATTATAGTTACCAATTTTTCTGAAATAATTTTATCTTTTTTATTCGTTTTTCGATACGTGCGTTTTTTTGGAATAATGGAATTTGTTATAGGATAAATATTTTTGTTAATAATTGCTGCAAATTGAATATCATTTTAATAATTATTAATTAAATAATCAATTTCGAAAAAGTTTTTAATATTAAAATAGTTTAATTAAAGTAAAGCGACTGAATTATTGTTATATATCAATAAAAGAACTTATTATTAATTTTTCTTATATTTTATATTAAAAAACTTTTTCTCTACTCGAAATTATTAGTTTAATTATTAATCTTAATAGTGTTTACAGATAATTCTTCCACCTTTAGTTGACATTTTTGATATTTGTCCTTTATTTGGATTATTTAAAACACAATTGGAATGCATGAAACGGCGATTCCATATTTCTTCAACTCTGCGTATGACCTTATGTAAGTTTGTTTCATTTGTTTGACCAAAAATATTTTTTTCACTTGCCATATCAATAACTAATTAAATAAATCTTTATACTTACACAAGACGATAGTTTGTTTTTCACGGGAAAAATCGAACTGAACTCAAATGTCGATAAAATCAACATTTACATTTAATTGTCAAGGAATCTTAATTGTAAAAATTCATTAAAAAATGTATAAGCCAATTATAAATAAATTTAGTATAAACAATACTTATTTATTTTTATTTTATTATTGGTCAAAGACTACAATATGTTAAGAATTTATTACAGAGAATTATCAAAATATATATATATATTAAAGATATTTTGAAAAAAAAACTTTTGTATTTGTTTGTTTATTTATTATATTAGTTTACAATTGATACAGATTTTGTTATGAAAGTTCAAGTGGAATAAATTTGATATCGGTTAACTTAATATTTATACATATAAAATTTAATCACGTTGAAATAAAATATCAACGTTTGGATTTATTCTCTTGCAACTATTAAAAATTTTGCCCGTGTAACATTGCTATTACCATTTAGTTATTAATAAAAAACATCATGCCATGCGATTATAATCAACATAAAAATTTATTAAGTTGAATATATAATATAGTTTAAAAATTTAATTAATGACATAATAATTCTGAAAAAAGAAAAGAACAGGAGATTTGAATTAAATTTAACAACTTTAACAAATTGAAAATAACTTTAGGGTTTAACTACTTAATAGGTTTAATTATTATTTGCATTTTAAATTTTATTATTATATATATATTTTTTTTTTTTTTTGACAATAACGGCTATCTGTGTAACTTCAATATCTAACAAGAAAATGACAAGTTATCCAAGGAAATTTTAGAGAAATATTAAGATACAGAGACCAAGGAGATGACCGTTTAAAATCATTTTTGGAAGCTGAAGAAACAATAAAATATACTAGTGAAATACTTCAAAGTGAAATAATTGAGTCCTGCAATAAAATTATTTTAAATAAAATTGTAACAAACATAAATGCCCAAAGATGTTTCACAATACTTGCAGATGAAACGGCCGACATTGGTGGAATCGAACAAGTAACTTTGTGTGAAAGATATTTAGATGTTGAAAATATGATTATCAAGGAAGAATTCTTCAGTTTGTGCCTACGACAGATACTACTGGAAAAGGTTTATCCGATATTATTATTCAACGTTTACATTCATTTAGTGTAGAAACAAAATACATAAGAGGACAGTGTTACGATGGAAGCACATCCCTATGTCTGGTCAATTTAACGGAGCTCAAGCTTTTATTCACCAAAGTCACCCGCTTGTGACGTATGTTCATTGTGCTTTTCATATTTTAAACCTTACTATTTCTTATTCATCTTCTATACGAGAAACACGAAATTGATTAGGAACAATATCTAAAGTTCTATATAATACTCATATTAAATGTAATGTAACTCGAAAAAATTTGGTTGGGAATTTTTTCCGCCATTCGCCAAAATTACTCCTTCGTTGACTGGCTTATATGTATAAATCCACATATTTTTCTTATATATATATATATAAATGATCCAGTAATTTTTTCAGGAGAGCAATTTCTCTACTTTTGAAAAAGTGAAAACTATTTTTTAATAGCTTATTGTAAAAGTGTCTTTTAAGTCGAAAACATTGTGTTTAAGAAGAGTAATAAATAAATAATGCATACTTATTTATTTTAAATAACGTAATTTATTACCGAATAATTAAAAGGAAATACTTTGAATCTATTATCAACAGTAAATACTATTTTTTTACTAAATCTATAAAAGTTAATGTGTAGAACTTCGTGATAACTAAACATTAATTATCAAAAAACTATATATAACATGACATTATTTTGTAGAATTCTATATTTTCAAAAGCTAAGTATTAAAAGACGTTTTATTTGGTTATAATTGTCTAAAGAGTTTTAAGTCATGAGGCTGACATGAGACCTCTAATACCAATCATATTCCGCACTTATTTAGTAATAAATTAATACTAACTATTAACAGCTACATACAAAATTGTTATTGTAATCAGTTATAATATGAATTTGGAAAACAGCTTAGTGATTTAGTATTATCACAATCATATTTTCATTCAGTTTGTGGTATCATTTGTGCCGTCAGTAACTTCATTTATGTTCTTATCACAACTCCATAATATTGTGAGTTGATAACAATTTCAAATTAAAATATAATACAATGTTTGTTTCTTATTAATTGCAGAAATAACGATATTTGAATTGTTTTTAGACTAAGACACTATTATTTTTTAATTTTATAATCTAATAGTTATTTTTATCTATATGTAGATTACATGTAAGATTAATCTTTTAAATGATTTTATGTTTAAATATTAATAAAAATAATTGTACATGTAATATTGAACAATTACTTAACTGTACACTATTTTTTGTTATTAAGAATATAATATTACTGAATATTTTTTTTGTTTTCAATAAATAAAAAATACTCTTCCGTATATTTGTTTAATAATTAAATGAAATGTGTGGTTGATTTTAGATTTTAAGAATGTCTTCAGTACGAATGCAACATTTTGTTACCAGGCTAAAATCCAAAAACTTTGAAGTTCGCAAACGAGCAGCACGTGATTTAAATTTATATGTGATTATTTAAGATTTTCTTATTTAATAATATGTTATTTGGGTTTTAATTTATTTTAATGGTTTATAGGTTAAAACTGAACTTAGGGAAGTTTCAGCTGAAGAAAGAGCAATTTTTAATGATGAATTTAATCATCATATATTTGAAATGGTGTCCAGCTCAGATAGTAATGAAAAAATTGGCGGTATTCTTGCAATTTGTAAGTGTGTTACACTAACTATTGGAATTATAGTTTTATTAAAATAATTATGTGAAAAATATATTTTTGTAGTTAAAAGTTAACAGGATTACTTTTTTTTATAATATAATGAATATATTTTAATTTTCAGTATGTTTAATTGGTGCTGATGTTGGTAATAAAAACAATCGTATTAGTAGATTTGCTAATTATTTACGAAATTTATTACCATCCACTGACTTGGGAGTGATGGAATTAGCAGCTAAAACAGTTGGTAAACTTGCTTTAGATTCAGGTACTTATGCAGATCAGTATGTTGAATTTGAAGTTAAAAGAGCATTTGAATGGTTGAGTGGTATTCGTAATGAACCTAAGAGATATGCTGCTGTAAGTTAATTCTTAATCTATCTAAAATGTTTTATAAGTGACATTTTTAATGTAATTGTTTATTTTAGGTATTAATCCTAAGAGAAATTGCTACTATGGTACCAACTTTATTTTTTCAACATGCTGCTCAATTTTTTGATCTTGTTTTAAATGTAGTAAGAGATCCTAAGCCCAATATTCGGGATGGAGCTGTTGAAGCATTGAGAGCAGCACTTGTAGTTACTGCTCAAAGAGAAACTTCAAAACAAACTCAAAAATCACAATGGTAGATAAAAATGTTATTTTTATTCAACAAAATTAAAAAATATAATAAATGATTGATTTAGGTATAAACAGTGTTATGAGGAAGTTATTAATGGATTAGATGATAACATCAATAAAGAAAAAGGCGTTACTCGTGATGATAAAATACATGGTTCTATATTGGTTTTAAATGAATTACTTAGAGTGAGCAATATTAATTGGGAAAGGCAATATGATTCATTAATGCAAAGATTACAATGGAATCAGAGCCAAACAAATGCAGTATGTTTAATTTATGATTTATTTTTAAAATATTGTATTATGAGTACAAGAAGACTATGTCTCAAAAAATGAGATTTTGAAATAAACAACATGAAGTTTATGACTTCCAATAGATGTAAATTGAGTATTACTTTGTTTTTTGATTTATATTAAGTTGAAGTCAAATTTTATACATGTAGCTACATATTAATATAATGAATAATTAATTATTCTAAAATATTAAGTCTTATGAGACTAAGTAACTCAACTATATATGTGTATATATATATATATATATATATACAATATGTCAAAATAATTTAATAAAAACATTTTTTTTAACTATAGGAAATTCTTAGCCTACTTCCTCGTACAAAATCAGCTCTTAAAGGTTTAGTTGGAGGCTCTGGTCGTACAGATGGAGATTCTGTACGAATAGCATCATCGGGTATAAGATATGAAAGTAGTGCATGTAAAAATTTATTACAAGATAATTATGATCGAGTTTGTTCTGGAGCTTTGTCTCATAGGTTGTCGAGAAGTCCATTAGTTCATTCAGCTTTAATGAAATTACTTCCAAGACTAGCAGCTTTTAATAAATCAATATTTGTTCAAAAGTACAATAATTTTTTATCTAAAACTTGATACATATAAAAAATTAAAATCAACATTAAAAAAAAAAAAATTTTAGTTACCTTAATTCATCAATGATGTATCTTTTATCAACAATTCGTGGCCGTGAGCGTGAACAAAGAACTAATGCTTTTGTTGCAGTTGGTTTAGTGGCCATTGCTGTTGAAGACCATACAAAACCTTATTTAGCTAGAATTTTAGATGTAATTCGAACGTCACTACCCTCAAAAGTAAGTACAAGTATTTTTTTTAATAAAATTTATTATAATAATAAATTTTCGACTCTATGTATAATATATTCCTGTATATGATTGTATATATTGCATATATAACTTTTTATTAAATAAACTAATCGTTTAAACTTATAACATTTATTTCTGTAGGATAGTTCCTCGAGAAAAAGACTTTCAAGTGCAGAACCTGCAGTATATGTTTGTATTACTTTATTGGGTATTGCTGCTCAAAATAACATTAAGAGTGATCTCAAAGAATTGTTAGAACCTATGTTAGCTATGGGATTAAGTCCCACATTAACTATAGCACTTAAAGAACTAGCAGTAGCTGTTCCTTCATTGAAAAAAGACATTTCAGAAGGTGTGTTTTTGCTGTTCACTTATGTATGACATGTATTAATATTATTTTTATTTTTCAAAGGTTTATTGAGAATGCTTTCTCAAGTGCTCAATCATAGGCATGTTCCTATAACTATACCAATATCTGCATCAAGTTCCACTTTGAGTTTGTCTATAGCATCTTCCGTATTGGAACCACAAAATATTGCAAGTGTTGTTTTAGCTCTTAGAACACTTGGAAATTTTAATTTTGAAGGTATATATTTGTATGTGTTAGTAAATAATTGATAAATGATAAAAATTTTTAGGTCATTCATTACTACAATTCTTAAGAAGATGTGCTGAGCATTATTTGGGTAGTGAACAACAAGAAGTTAGAGTTGAGGCTGTGAGAACTTGTAGTCGTTTGTTGAGATTAGCTATAGAGTCACCTCAAAGTAAATCATCTCATACTGTTAGATACACTATTACTACTGTTATAAAGCAAATTCTTGTTGTTGGAGTTTCTGATACAGGTAATATGATTTTTTATAATTAATATCAAAATTATGACAATTTATTAATAGCATAAAATATTCTAGAACTTGTTTTCATTAACTTGTAATTTTAACTTATAATTTTAAAGATCCTGATGTACGATATACAGTTTTTGAGAATCTGGATCGCAGTTTTGACTTTTATTTAGCTCAAGTGCACAATTTAACTGCATTGTTTATGGCTATGAATGATGTCAATTTTGAAATACGAGAAATGGCTTTATGCACTATAGGACGTCTTAGTTTAATAAATCCAGCTTATGTAATGCCACCTCTTCGTAAAACTTTGATGCAGGTAATAGTCTATTATTTATTATTTCTTTTATGTTAATGATTTTCAGGAAAGCCAAAACACAAATTTTTAAATATAAAACATTACATTGTTGTTTATTCTATAATAAAACTTCCCTTCCCCATTTTTCCCTATTAATTGCATATTATTGATGTTAAGTGAGATTGATTAATGTATAATTTATAATAGTGTATCAAAAAGTAAATTTTGTAAAATCTGTCACTTATGACAATATACCTAATCATTAATATATCAATTATTTTTATTTTTAGCTTCGATACAAAGCAGAGAAAGTATTAATTTTATCATGATATGTTTATTATTTAATTTTTTTGTTTCCGTCATTACTTTACCTCAGCTTTTCATTAGACTGATTTTTTTTTTTAATGATATGTCAAAAAGTCTTAAATTGTATTATTGACAACAATACCTTCAAAAATTAAAACAATTTTGCTGTCTTTACTTTTTGAAAAAAGAATGAATCATAATAACATTTTGTTTTTATAAATACTACAGGTATTTCCTTTTTTAAATATATATTTTCAGATAAAATCAAACCCTTAACCTGTCATAGAGATTTGAAATTGCTATTTAGACATGAAAAGTTAATCTTTTCAATTTAATTTTTGAAAATATTCCAGTAGTACTCCGAACTTCAAACATATGTTTAATTAAAGTTTATGATATGTACTACAAGTTATAAAAAATAATTTTTCCCAAAACCCTATCTTCTATTTTTAAAAAGTTTAAAAAAAAATGTTATTTTGGTGTATAAATTCACCATTTTTCATATTGTTATAATTTTTTATTTCAATAATTTATTGTTATTTATTAGGTTAAGCGGTATAGTCATATAGATGGTTGTGGTTTTTTAATGTCAATCTAATAAGTATATTGAAAAGAAGTTGTTGAATGTTTTAACTACCAATGGTAGTCTATGATAAGTGAAAATTTCAATTACATAACTGAAATAATAATTAATTAATGAAGGTCAGAGTTATCAAGTTAAAAACTTTAATTTCCTTTTCTTTTTTTGATAAATTCATATTGACAATTGTATTACACATTTGTCTAGAGCCAACAAAATATACAATAATATATATCTTTTTATTATAATTTCTCCTTAAAAATTATTTTACTAAATAAATGAATATCAATTTCACACCAAATATAATTGCTATAATAATTATTAATTCCTATTTTATACTTATAAATCATAAAACTTGTAATCAGGATATAATTAAGAGAATTATAGTTGATTTGCTTTTGGAATAATTCAACATTGTATTCTCAAAATTAAACACTATATATTTGCATCGAAGTGTGTTTTATAATAGTGATTTTAATTACTGTCAGATATCATGTATACTTATTTCAACTATATAATATCCCCACTGTGCCACAACATCACTATACTAGGTTTTTTTTTTTAATTTTTCTTGATTGTTTTACATTTTAAAGTATCAATATAAAAAAGTAATTTTATTATTAATCCATATAATTTTTTTAGTGTTTAACTGAATTAGAACATAGTGGAATGGGTCGTAACAAAGAACAAAGTGCTAGAATGATTGATCATATGGCTGTTCATGCTCCTCGTTTGGTATCACCATATGTACAACCTGTTTTAAAAATATTGATTCCTAAACTTGGTGAACCAGATTTAAATCCAGGAATTTTGATTAGTATATTAGCATGTATTGGAGATTTAGCTCAAGTAATTAATTTTTAATTGAACATTAACAGTTCTTAAAGAGAAATTTTTTTTATTCGTTTTTAAAATTTTTACTAGGTCAATGGTGAAGAAATGTGCTGTTGGACTGATGAACTTTTACCAATTTTATTAGATATGCTTGGTGATGGTGGATCTCAAGAAAAGCGAGGAGTAGCACTCTGGGTACTTGGAAAATTAGTTGAAGGTCTTGGTTATGTTATTCAACCTTATGAAAAGTACCCTACTTTACTTGATACTTTACTCGGTTTCTTAAAAACTGAACAACAACCTTTAGTGAGGTTAGTTAATTATTTAATTTTAAAATAATTATTTTAACTCAATATTTATTGCAGAAGAGAAACCATAAGAGTTCTTGGTCTTCTTGGTGCCCTAGATCCTTATAAACACAAAATGAATTTAGGCCAAATAGATTCTCAAATTGAATCGACAGCTTTTCTTTCTATGACTGATTCTCGTCCTATATCTGAAACAGAATGGACTACTAGTGAAATGCTGGTGAATATGAGTACAGCAACTTTAGAAGAATATTACCCAGCAGTAGCTATAGCTACTCTTATCAGAATCATACGTGATCCAAATTTATTTCAACATCACACTATGGTTGTTCAGGTTGATATTGTTTTTATTAAAAATTTTAAATTATTTCTGTTTTATTATTTTAATACACAATTGTGTATGTATTGAAAACTTCTTTATTTGCAGTAAATACATTTTTAGTTTAATTTCTTTATTATTACTTTTATCTGCAATTTTCAGGCAATAACATTTATTTTTCAATCATTGGGAATAAAATGTGTTCCCTACATACCACAAGTAATGCCAAGTTTTTTAAATGTAATTCGTACTGCAGATGCCAACTTTAGAGAATATTTATTGCAACAGTTAGCTGTACTTATCAATATTGTTGGACAACATGTTCGAAATTATTTAGATGATATATTTTTATTAATCAAGGTATGAAAAGTAAACGATTTGTTTTTGAAAATTCTAATATTATTACTTTTTTTTTCAGGAACTGTGGACACCTAATAGCTCTCTTCAATGTACTCTTATACAACTTGTTGAATATATAGTTGTGGCTTTAGGAGCTCAATTTAAAACTTATTTGTCACAATTAATGCCAAATATACTTAGGATACTTTATCATGATTCCAGTAAAAATAGAAATGTTACTAAAAGAGTAAATATTTTGTATTTAATAATAGGATTACATTTTTTTTTTATAAAAATATTATCATTTAGATGGTTGTTGCATTATGTAAATTTGGTATAAATTTGGATGAGTATTTACACATGATAATGCCACCACTTGTGAATTTATTTGATGCAACTGAACATCCAACACAAGTTAGCCAGGTTGCAATGGAAACTGTTGCTCAGTTAGCATACAGTTTAGATTTTACTGATTTTGCTTCAAGAATCATACATGGAATTGTACTATTAAAACATAAATTTTAGTGAATTTATATGTAAACAATTATTTATTTAATTACAATAGGTAAATTCTATTGAAAATACTCCAGAACTTCGAAAAACTGCTATGGAAACATTGTGTGCTCTAATTTGCCAGTTAGGTCGTAAATATGTAATATTTATGCCTCTTGTATCACGAACTTTAAACAAATGTCAATATAATTATCCTGCTTATGATACTTTGATAACATATATATCTTCAGTAAGTACATTTTAATTGAAATATAATTAAAATTTAGTATAATTTGTGAATTTTTGTCTACAAATTTAATTCAGATTTATTTTTTATTAAAAATATTAAAACATAATTTTAATTTGTTAAAATACCATTTGTAATAGCATAATAATTATGCTTATATATATGGAAGCAATTTTTTTAATTATTAAAAAAATTTCATGACAAATTACTATACATTTCATTAGGGCTAAGTAGGTTTTCCTGACTTTTTTAGCACAAGAAATATCTTTGAAGAGAAGATGATAAACATATACTTGTACAGTGTACAGGTATATGTTTAATGTTACCAAAAAAATAAAACTTACTTTTGTATTGTATTATATTTAATAAAAAATGAATTGTTTAATAAAAAAAATATATTTGAAAAGTATGTAATGACAATCATTTCATTTATTAATATTTTCAAGAATATTGTATATTTTAGTTTATGCATTAATTATAAAAAAAATGTATAAGTTCTTAAGATTAGCAAAGATTTTTTTTTACTTAAAATATTGAAACTGAAAATTTGTATTCTACAGTAAAAATCAAACTATTTTGATATAATAATCATAATATTTGACTAAAAATGGGAATCACGGAGGCAATTTTTTGTTTTTTGGGTTATTTTTTTAAAATATATTTATTTATTTATTATTATATATTTTTTTAAATATTAAAAATATGTTGAGCGACCAGTAAAGAATTTTTTAAAAATCTCAAATTTTCACAAAATACCTATTTTAATGCATATAATAATGTTAAAATGAATCTCATTAAAATTTCGAAGATAGACTTTTTTTGATCCACAGTGTACACAAATAACTTTATATGAATAGATATCACTTTATCCTCAATATACCTTTTTAATTTATATACTACTTAGTTTTAGTAATTTGTTTATCCAGTAACAGAAAATAACCATTAAAATAAAAATTTACACCAAATAAATGTTTTTTAATCTGTAAATGAATTTTAATGAACCATATTTCTTTGTAAATTGATGTAATATTTTTGTTAAATTTCTTAAGAATTCTGAAGGGAGCTTGGAAGAAAATTTATTGTTGTCAAGACACAAACAGTTTAAAAGCAAAAAAGAAGTTGGAATGCATGTTCTTGGAGATTCAGCTACTATAATTAAAAAGGTACTTTTTATTTATATAGTTAATATTTATTGATACAATGAAGCATTTTTTAAAATGTTTTCATAGTATAACTTTTTTCCATCTATTTAACATTTAATCATTGTATATATTTTCCTAAAATGTTAATCTTTCTGATATTTGTAGGGTACTCAATTAATATGTGCTCTCATTATATAAATTATTGTTTAATATTTTAATTACAACATTGAAATTAATTAAAATAAAAATTACTCTAAATTGAGTTCTTAATAAAAAGTAATTAATACATTCTTATCAGAATATAATAACTTATTCTTAAAATTACACTTATGACAAGACCACATACAGGGGGTGGACAAAATAATATGAACACCTGACATATACTCAATATTTATTTATTAATAAGATGTTGCTTATTAATTCATTTAAATCCATTTGCTTTTAAAACCGCTTCAATCCTTCGCGGAATAGATTCAGTGTTATCCAAATGAGCGTTAAGTTCTGCTGTAACTTTAGCCGCGGTAGTTTTATGTTGTCTTGTCACAATCCGTTTTAATGTTCGTCGGTCCCTGTCAGTCAACTTTGGATTTCGCCCACTATTACTTTTCGCCGATGATGTTTTTCCGTATTTCGTGTATGCTGTCATTACTGTGGATACTGTCCCTCTTGACACGTTCAACAGTTTAGATGTCTCCGTTACAGACGCTCCCGCTAATCGAGCACTCACTATTTGCCCTCTTTGGAAGTCCGAGAGGTCACGCATTTTATTTTAAATTTATTTTAACGTTCGTAGTATAACCTGTGTTATACACTAATATGTTATAAATAACTACTATATTGTAATAATATACTAATTTTACGCCATGTTATCCAAAAATTATACAGTGTAGCCAACTTGCAACAATATGTAACTATATTGCATGGTGTTCATATTATTTTGTCCACCCCCTGTATATACATTTTCCCAATTTTTCAAAAGCGAAAAAAATTGAACATACTCTTTAGCAATAATAATTATTGCTAAAGAGTATGTTCAATTATTGTATTAATTTATAAATTTAAAATTTTACTATGGTATATTAACATGTTATTTATTTTAATTTATAAAAATAGATAATATAAACATTATAGTTTGACTATGTGTTATATTTTATTTTTGAGACTAACTCTAATTTTGTAGGTTTCACTTAAATTAATTTAAAAAGAAAACAAATGATATTAGATCAATAGTATAATAGCAAATATAATGCTTAAAGAGAATACAAATATTTTAGTATAATAATCATATTTTTCAATAATTTTCAGATAAGTAGTATTATTATTAATATAGTGATATACTGACATAACGCGATAATAAAATAAAATGTTATTTATGAGCCACCTCAATTTCTTTTTATAAATTGTATATTTTAGATGCACACTTCTTTACCGAATTTACAAAAAGCTTGGCTGGCTAATCGCTGTGTTTCTAAAGATGATTGGTTAGAATGGTTAAGAAGACTTGGGATTGATTTTCTTAAAGAGTCACCTTCTCCAGCTCTTAGATCTTGCTGGGCATTAGCACAGACATACTCACAATTACCTAAAGATTTATTTAATGCTGCTTTTGTAAGCTGTTGGACAGAATTAACTGAGCCACTAAGAAAAGAACTAATACAAACATTAGAACAAGCATTGATGGTTTCTGATCTACCAGAAATGACACAAACAATTTTGAATTTAGCTGAATTTATGGATCATTGTGAAAAAGGACCTTTACCTATTGATACTCATATACTTGGAGAGAGGGCAATGGATTGTCGAGCATACGCAAAAGCACTCCATTATAAAGAGGATGAGTTTATTAAAGAAAAAAACAGACACATTTGTCCAAATATTGTTGAGTCCCTAATATCAATAAATAATAAACTCCAACAAAAAGAAGCAGCATCTGGTATGCATGATACAACCTATAATTAATTCTTTCACTTCATTCTTTCTTATCATAGGCTTTTTAAATGTTATATTTTATATTATCAAATATGAATAAAATTAAAAAAATTCATTCAATGAAAAAACAATACTTACTATATTATTTGTAAGTTAATAATTATTAATAAGTAAACTTTATTAATAAGAATAATAAAGGATATAAAGAAATTGTTTTTATATAATGAATATATACATAAATTATATGTATTTATCATTATAATTTGAAGGCTCAGTAAACAATTAGTATGTTAGACCCTTAATCTTTTAGTTGTTGGTTTGAGTATTGAAAAGCCTATACAACTTTAATGGTGAAATCAAATTTTTACTTGCTTATATTTTAGACCATCACAAACCATTCAATTTATCTGTATTTTATTTAAAGAATGATTTATATATATCAAGCATTTAATTTATAGAAAGTATTCTTCTTTAAATATTTTTCAATTTTTTTTAACTTCTAAAATTAATTAGATTAACTTATTTTTTCTGAGCAGGACTTTTAGAAGTTGTTATGAGTAAAAGAGAAGAAGATCAGGAACCTGGAGAGCAGCTCAAAGTACAGGCAAGATGGTATGAGAAATTACACAATTGGGAACAAGCATTATCATTTTATGAAAGTTGTTTGCAAAAAGAACCTCATGATGTGGAATGGTCTTTGGGAGAAATGAGGTTAATAAAGTTTTAAATATTATTAGATTTAATATTTTAAGTAATTTTTTAATAATAGGTGCTTAGAATCTTTGGGGCAATGGGGTAAATTAAGTAATGTTGCTGCTTCTCATTGGTTACATTTTCCCGAGAATGGACGTGAAAAAATGTCAAGAGTTGCTGCTGCAGCAGCTTGGGGATTAAATCAATGGCAACAAATGTCAGTTTATGTTGAATGTATACCTAGAGACACTATGGATGGTGCATTTTATCGAGCTGTATTATCTATCCACGGAGAACATTATGAACGTGCTCAAAAAGTAATATTAGTCAATTTATTTTAATTTTCTTGTGTTACAAAACTTAATAATGATAAACTATTTAGTATATTGATTTGGCTCGTGAAATTTTGGATACTGAACTTACAGCAATGGCTGCTGAAAGTTATCAACGTGCATATGGTGCTATGGTTTCTGTACAAATGTTGGCTGAGCTTGAAGAAGTAATTCAATATAAGTTAAAGCCTGAAAAACGACCAATAATTTATAAAGTCTGGTGGGATAGACTTCAGGTATGTATTATATTTCAACAAAATTTTATTTATTTGTTAACCAATATTGTTTTATTTTAAATTAATTTTATCAATAGGGTTGTCAGCGAGTAGTAGAAGATTGGCAACGTATTATTCAAGTTCATTCATTGGTATTAAGCCCTAAAGAAGATATGCATACGTGGCTTAAATATGCTGCTTTATGTCGAAAATCATCTCGATTGGTAAAAAAAAAAAATTATATTTTATTAATTGTATAGTAGATATTTAATATTTGTAATTTTTTTTTAAAAATATGAGTTATTATAATATTAATAAATTTTCATAAATGTCAACACGCCTAAGTTTTGCTGCTACAGGTTTTATTTAAACTAAAAAGATAAATTTATATTTCTTTAAAAATCATAATCTCCTTTTGTAATCAAACTAAGAGGTGGAATTAATTTTATTCTATAGAAATGTTATTTAAAAAAAAAATAAATGCTCATTTTTTTTTCATTTTTAATATGTCTTAGGTATTGTCTCATAAAACTTTAACTACACTCCTGGGAATTGATCCCTCTCAAAATCCTAATGAACCATTGCCTGTAGAACACCCTCATGTTACTTTTGCTTACATCAAACATATGTGGACTTCCGGAGCTAAAATGGACGCATACAAGTAATATTTAAATAAAATTTTATAATATTTCTTATTTAAATATTTAAAATTAAATGTATGTTTATTTCTCTAGTCATTTGAATACTTTGATTCAAAATGTACTACCTCAATTGAAACGCAAAGGAAAAGAAAGTGAAAAAATACGTAATGACTCTACTAAAAAATTGCTAGCCAGGTTATACATTACTTAAATTGTATCATGTGTGCACATTTTTTTTTATTCTGATTTCTATACTTTTGTCAATGTGTTAGATGTTATTTAAAATTGGGGTGTTGGCAAGAAGAACTTCAAGGGTTAACTGAGCTTTCAATTCCTGATGTATTAGATTATTACTCAGCTGCAACAACACATGATCCTAGTTGGTATAAAGCGTGGCATTCCTGGGCATACATGAACTTTGAAACTGTCCTATTTTATAAACATCAATACCAAAATAAATCTCAGTCAAATGATCAGGTTGAAAAAGGAACAGTTGATAAAAATAATACTGAAGTAACTATATTTAGAAAAATTATTTATTTATTTTTTAATTATCTTAAATAAACGTTTAGACACAGAAAAATCTACAATATGTAGCTCGATTTACTGTACCAGCTGTTGAAGGATTCTTTCGGTCTATTTCGCTATCACACGGTAGTTCACTTCAAGATACATTGAGATTGCTCACATTGTGGTTTGAGTATGGTCAGCAACCTGAAGTGTATGAAGCTATTGTTGATGGCTTAAGATCAAGTCAAATAAATACATGGTTGCAGGTAGTTTAAATTTACATTTCAGAAATATTTAACAACCATTTATACTTTGTTTTTTATTAATGAATAAAATGTTGATTATTAAATGAATTTTAATCTTTATTTTTCATAACGTAATATCGTAATAATTTCAATTAAATACATAAAGAAAAAATTTGATGTTTTAAACTATTTTATTTTTAGGTTATCCCTCAACTGATTGCTCGGATTGATACACCTCGTACTTTAGTTAGTCGTCTTATTCATCATTTGTTAATTGATATTGGGAAACACCATCCACAAGCATTAGTTTATCCATTAACTGTGGCTAATAAATCTGCAAGTATGGTCCGTAGAAATGCAGCTAATAAAATTTTAAAAACTATGTGTGAACATAGTCCAAATTTAGTACAACAAGCTGTAATGGTCAGTGATGAATTACTTCGTGTTGCTATACTTTGGCATGAGTTATGGCATGAAGCTTTAGAAGAGGCTAGTAGACTATATTTTGGTGAAAACAATATTAAAGGAATGTATGAAGTTCTAGAACCGTTGCATGCCATGTTAGAACGTGGTCCTCAAACTTTAAAGGAAACTTCCTTTAATCAGGTTAGTAAATTCTAGTGAAATTCATTAAAAAAAAAAAGTGAAATGTTATTTTTTTAAGACGTATGGCCGAGATTTGGTTGAAGCATTAGACTGGTGTAATCGATTTTTAATATCAGGAAATAACCGTGATCTTAATCAAGCATGGGATTTATATTATCATGTATTTCGACGTATATCACGGCAACTGCCTCAATTAACTAGTCTGGAACTACAATATGTCAGTCCGAAACTTCAACAAAGTCGAAATATGGAGCTTGCTGTTCCTGGTTCTTATATACCTGGACAACCAGTTGTTAGAATTGCTTACATTCAAAATTCATTACAAGTCATTACATCGAAACAACGACCTCGTAAATTGTGCATTAAAGGAAGTGATGGAAATGATTACATGTTTTTACTTAAAGGTCATGAAGATCTCAGACAAGATGAAAGAGTCATGCAACTTTTTGGTCTAGTTAACACACTTTTACTCAATGATCCTGACACTTTTAGAAGAAATTTGACTATACAGGTAATTTTCTTGTAAGCTGACTTAAGTTGTCAGTACAGTCCAAATTTATATACATTTATAAATTATATTCGAGCCATTTTAAAACGCCCGAAGTTTGTGGAAATTTGTTGTTGGAATATACAGAAATAATTTTTCATTCTAAGGGGGATTATCTCCCTAACAATATAACTGCAGTTAGAACACATTCTTAAGTTTTTAAACCTATTAATACAAATTTGTATTGATTGGTGATGTATTTGGAATATCTTAATAAAATTTATAAATATTTGTAAATCCAGACTCTAGTTATCATTTATAATTTAAGTGTTAAAAATGTTAACACTTTAATCTCTCAAAATAAGATATCTATAATTATTTATTCCTTGAAACTAGTTATTATATTCTAACATCAAAGATGTTAGGCTAGTAATATTTTTTAATGAGTAATTTCTCATTAACTATACTGAACCTAATTTAAATAATAGTTTTAAAAAAATAATCATTCTTTAAAACTATTTTTTAATTATCTTAACCATTCTATATCTTTTGTGAATATTTATCTCATTAAGTTAACTTACTTATAGTAAATTGTAAATTTTAATTTAAGTAAAAAATGTTTAGAGATATGCAGTTATACCCTTGTCTACAAATTCTGGTCTTATTGGTTGGGTGCCACATTGTGACACATTGCACACTTTAATTCGTGACTACAGAGACAAGAAAAAAATACTACTTAATATTGAACATAGAATAATGTTAAGGGTAAGTGCAACTTTATTACATTTTTTCCATTAATTACTAAAAATGTTTACATAGATGGCGCCAAATTACGATCATTTGACACTAATGCAAAAAGTAGAAGTGTTTGAACACGCATTAGCTAATACTCAAGGTGATGACCTAGCCAGATTATTATGGCTGAAATCCCCATCTTCTGAAGTTTGGTTCGATCGCAGAACCAACTATACAAGATCATTAGCAGTCATGTCCATGGTTGGATACATACTTGGTTTAGGGGATAGGTAGTTTAAAATACACAATACTCATAATATTTTTTAATTTGTTATCAAATCTAATGTAAATGTTAATTATTAATTATTAAATAGACATCCATCAAATTTAATGCTTGATCGTCTAAGTGGAAAAATTTTACACATTGACTTTGGTGATTGTTTTGAAGTGGCTATGACCCGTGAAAAGTTTCCTGAAAAAATACCATTTAGACTAACTAGAATGTTGATAAATGCTATGGAAGTATGTTTAATACTATTTAATATATTTCAATTTTAATTGACTAATTACACTATGGTTTTTAAGGTAACTGGTATTGAAGGAACTTATAGAAGTACTTGTGAAAGTGTAATGACTGTTCTTCGAAATAATAAAGACAGCTTAATGGCTGTACTAGAAGCATTTGTATATGATCCATTGCTAAATTGGCGACTCATGGAAGCAGGGATTGGCGCTAGAAGAACTGCTGCTGCAACAGCAGGAGCTACTGTTGTTGGAACAAATCCTATTAGTGTTGCATCAACAGCTACTACTGTATCAGAAGAACCAAGTATGGCAGCTAGTTTTGCTGCATCACTTAGTAAAAAAGCAGCACCCCTCAATGTTGGAACTGGTGGTGATTTAGGTACAATTCTCAATACATTAATTACTGAGAAAACAAGGCATAATTAACTACTTCAACATTTTTCTAGGTGACATAGAAAATGAACCAACAGAGGCTTTGAACAAAAAAGCACTAGCAATTGTTACACGAGTTAGAGAAAAATTGACTGGTCGTGATTTTGTTCATGAACAAGAACTAACTGTACCAAAACAAGTGCATTTATTAATACAACAAGCTACAGCAAATGAAAACCTTTGCCAATGTTATATTGGATGGTATGTATTTTTAATAGTTTACTTTTAAGTTACAAAATAATGATAAATATAAAACAATAAAATTATAATTTATAACTAAATACATATTATATTCCCAGAAAATTTACTAATCATAACTATTTTTAATTAACTTTGTACTTACTCCATTGAAAAATATTACCTAGAGTTTATAAGTAAAAAATTATTGACTTTAAATTAAAATAAAATTCTTTGATATACAGGTGATTCATTATATTTGTTCTTATAATTTTCTTATCTGTAGAACAATTCTTGTGGTTCGCATAAACAATGCTTGTTTATGTGTAACTATTTTTGACTACTTTTCTATTGATAATTTTGCTATTTAGCACTCAATGTTGTCCATTGTCACAGATACAACTATAATATTCATCATACAGTAATCTTAAATAATTTATGTCTATTAAAATACGCATAATGTTACATCAACACAAGTTTACTATCATACATTGTTCAATGACTGATGTGGAAAATTTTTCTTGTTTATAGAAAACTAAATAAACTAAAATATATTGTCCATTTATCTACTACATTTAACAAACAATTTCTTAATATTTATATACTCAAAATTGACCACAAATCTGTGTAAAGAGTAAGAAAAAGTCTTTTTCTGAAACTTTATTTCACACTATAACAAAGCTATTGTTACTGGTATTTAACCAGTATCAGTTATTTATTACCTTTTATAAAATGAAAATCTTTTTAAAAAAATTATTATTTTTATTTATCATACTGATAATATTTTTATAAAAGTCACTATTATTGTTTATAACTAATAGAATTCGGTTTTTTTACAGGTGCCCATTTTGGTAATTGTACTGTATTTTGTTAAAAATTTGTTTTTTTCCTTTATTATTGTTATCTTGTATACTGTAATTTAATTTTTAATACAAATTAAACTATTTCTTTTAATTAAAAAAGTATATATTTTTCTATTGTTGTATTTTAGTCTTTGTTGCATATATTTTTATTTGATTATTTATAGTTTCAAATTATCAAATTACTTCTATATGTAATGATAATTGTAATATGTACAACTTTTTAAAAACTAAACTTTGTTTGATTTAATTCATTAAAACGTCACACTATTGATATTTGATTAGCTTAATAATGTGTATAGAATGATAAGGTATAATATGCTTCATTTTGAATATTACTTAATAAATAAAAAATAATAATTTAAAAAAACTGTATTTGATTAATCTTGAAAAAATATGGTTATCTCATATATATCTTTTTAAAGTAAAATAATTAATAAAATCTATGATCTTCCATATTTATTGTTTTATTGAGAATTCCTTCAAACTTAGAAACTACTCTTTAAAAACACTTGATAATGCAAATATTTAAATAAATTAAACATTGTATTGTAGAATGAACATTTTATTTTTATTTTTTTAAAACTATTAAATTTAAGAAACAATTTTAATTTAAGGAGTTACCTACTTCATTGTTGAACACTATTCAATTTATTTTAGAAATGTCACCAAAAATTAGTAATTTTATAAAAATTAAAAAAGAAATAATTTTTTTAATTTTTCACAAACAACTTATTGATGTTCTTAGAAAAAATCTTATTTTTTATTATTGAAAATATTATGCTAATATTCGACACTATAATAAATTCTAAGACAACTATTAAGCTATAATTTACACTATAAAGCATAATACATGAAATATTAATAAAACGCTCTAGCCTTAAAAATCTAATAAAATTGAGCAGCTATAGAAATTCAAATATATTAAGAAGCCATAGAAATGTAAAAAATATGAGAAGCCTTAAAAATGTAATAAAATTGAGAAGCCATAGAATTCAAATATATTAGAAAGCCATAGAAATATAAAAAATATGAGAAGCCATAGAAATGTAAAAATATGAGAATCCTTAAAAATGTAATAAAATTGAAAAGCCATGGAAGTTCAAATATATTAAGAAGCCATAGAAATGTAATAAATATAAGAAGCTTAGAAATTATTTTAAAATTGAATAAACTATTTGGTGTATGACAGTTCAACAACTAATTAAAGTACTTTCTCTCTTAAATATTCTAAAAGTATTTCTGAGTATCTATTGATAATAGTTTAATGTTATAATGGCTCATTAAGTTATATAATCTTTAAAGATAAGAAATATAATCTTTAACTAAATGAAAAATAAAAGATTGAACTTACTAAGATTATCACTGATCTGTCACAATTTTTAAGTAGGAATTTTAGGTAGTTATTATTACTTCAACATATTGATTACAGGTCAAATGGTTTGTTAATATTTATTTAAATGCATTTATAAACCCTTTTACTCCAATAATTCTGGTAAAAAATTCTATATATTTTTTTAAAATACTCGATCAAATGTTGTTATCAATCAGTCAAATTTAGAAAAATCATTTTTATGATAAATAAATATTGTTTTCATTAAAAAAACTCAAGTTTATAAAACTTTACGGAGGTAGGATAGAGATAAGACAAATTTATTTTTTGAAAATTATTAGACAAAATTATCAATGAAGCAATCGTTGACTTATGATTTTTTTATTTATATTCTATCTATTATGAGTTGACAAATTGTTAACTTTTGACAGGTTATCAATCGATCGTTTATTAATCCTTTGTCAAACATATTTCTGGAAAAAACATTTGAAATTAGTTTGTCGCATATTACATTTTATTATTATTAGTATTACACAAATTACGTACTAGGGTTTATTGTAAATAAACCCATAACATTTTAATTATTTGAAACGTATAACCAGGGCCGTATTTAGGATGTATAGGCCCCTCCCTAGGCTAGCCTGTGGTGCGGGCCCAACCATGGTCATAGAAATATATTTAATATATTGATAACCGGTTGTCTTTTTTTTGCACACCTTTCCATTAAAAGAGTGTTTCTATAAATAAATTTTTTTAATTAAAAATAATAAATTATTGATAATTCATAATTTTAACTATCATAACGTAAAAACAAAACAACTAAATTTAATTCAAGCTCTTCTTGATTAAAATTAATTTTTAAACTTCAATAATGATTTTTTTATTATTATACTATAAGCCGGATAAAAATTTATAATAAATAAATATAGTTAAAAAAAACTAAAAAACACGCTTTTAAAGCACATTGAACTAAAAAGTTCAAAATAATTTTTAAAATAAGCTTAAAACAATATTGAATGAAAAGTACTAGAATTATTGTGATAAAAGCGTCGGGCGCTCAATATACGAAAAATATGGCACGAAGCACCCACGCTTTTATCACAATAATACTAGTACTTTTCGTTCATTATTGTTTTACGCTTATTTTAAAAATTATTTTGAACTTTTTAGTTCAATGTGCTTTAAAAGCGTGTTTTTTAGTTTTTTTAAACTATATTTATTTTTTACTTTTTAGGTTTATGTTATGATAATAGTTACTATCAATATCATGGTTGTAACGGGTAACGGGAATACAGGTTCGATTCCGGGGAGAGAGTCTGAGAAACGGCTAGTGACGAAAAATGATATGGGAATCATCCCCCGTAATCGGAATGAATACACCACATATCTCTTAATGAGAATAAAGCGTATTAATATACAGGGTGTTCAGTAAGTCAGGAAACGGGTTTCTATTGTACTCATTGTTTGTAACAATAAGAACAATAGAAACCCGTTTCCTGACTTACTGAACACCCTGTATAAGTTTTAATAGTAATTAGAATATATATATATACATGTAAAGGGACTTAAGTACGTAAACGTATCATGCATGAGGTATAGCCGTATTTTGTGGGCGGGGGGAACATTATACACGAGGCATATACGGCGGCAGAGGCGTCGGCTGTGGAATATATAAATGAATATTAACATATACGTATATACGTATAAATATTAATATATATATGTATATATATACAGCTGTTCAGTAAGTCAGGAAACGGGTTTCTATTGTTCTCATTGTTTGTAACAATGAGAACAATAGATACCCGTTTCCTGATTTACTGAACACTCTGTATTAATATTAGCGGTGGCGGTAGGAATACAGGGTGTTCAGTAAGTCAGGAAACGGGTATCTATTGTTCTCATTGTTTGTAACAATNTACAGTCGTGTTTTGTGAGCGGGCAGGTCGGACTAACGTTATACCTGAGGTATAAACGGCGGTAGAAATATATACGTAAGCCGTATGCACGCGGATGATAATGGTCAGTCAAAATAAAAATTTGTTTATATATATATATATATATATAATATTGATGACAAGCACGCGTGTACGGGTACGATAACCAAAAATAAATTTATACAGGAATAGTATTGCCGGCGTGTAATGAGCGAGGCGTAGGGTGGGGTGAATGCGTTATGACAGTCTAGTCTAGACGACGGAATATGCGATAACGCGTGGCGTTTGGAGAGTTACATACATACATACATACATACAGGTGAAACTAATATAAGCGTGTTAAAAAACAGTTTTCTTATATTTTTAGATAGGACAAGATATCATCTTGTCATTTTGATAAAATGTAACTTTTAATAACAAATTGCTATCATTAAAAATCCTTTATAACGAAATGAAAATCAAAGTAATTCTTTGTGCAATTTTTGTAATAAGTTTTACAAAATACTTCATGTCTTAATGTATAAAATAATGTACGAGTAATATTCTCGCCATTGTAAAACCAATACTCATTTCTGTATTAAATCTTATATAAAAAAATTAGTAATCTGATGTTGACTTGCTTGTTAGTAATGATGTACTTGTAGGATTTGTAATAACGATCGTCATTTAAGATAATCGTTAATAAAAAAGGATAAGTAATAAGTAATAATACGACACTATAACTGAGCTATAATTATAATTACGTTAACTATTACGCGACACTTAAGGAATGGATAACATCATTAAATATAACTAGGGACTTAGAAATCCAAAATGCTTATAAGTCATTGATTTTGTTTCATAACGTCAGTGCTATTTCGAACTTATATATTGTAACGTTGTTTTATTTCAAAAATATTACGAACTTCTTCATACAAAAACATGGCATTATATCCTTCAAATGTAAGTTAATAACACATTTTTTCAATATTTTAATGCGTTTTTGTTGTATTCTAATTAATGGTTTTTAATTCAATAAAATAATTACTATTTTTAACTAACAATAGGTGCAACTTTTATGCATTGTATTAATGTCGGCTATTGGATGTTTAACTCAAACAAAACCTATATTAATTCCTTTGCCCATACCTTCTTCGACTCCTTTACCTATTTTCAATCCTTATAATCCAAATTTTCCTCCGCCATTCGCACCTTTACCAAATCCAAACTCTCGTCCTTTTGTACCAATAATACATCAAACTTTTGATATAACTCCAGAAGGATCATATTCATTTGGGTAATTGTATACATTTTAATATTAATATTCGTGCGTTGATTAGCCGCCATAAGCTTACTTATATGATTAGTATATATAACTATCTTTCATAATAAAAAATTGTTATTACTTCTACATTTATCTCTAAAAGTATACATAACAATTACAGTATAAGATTTTTAGTTTACAAAACATCTTTAGAATAAGAATAAATTTAATATTGACCTATGATACTAAAAACATAATTTTTAACGAAGTTGTCCATAAGTAAGCTTATTTTCTATTGCAGGTGAATTTTTAATCTAAACCAATAATAATTTATATAAAAATCCAAAATAATAATCATTGCAATTTTTAAAGCTATCAGTCAGCTGATGGTAATCAAAGACAAGAATCTGGAACTCTTAAATATCCAACAATTCCAGGATTTCAGCCAGTAATATCAGTCAAAGGGTCGTATTCTTCATTATCTCCCGGAGGTAAGATGGTTGTTACATCATTTTAGTTATGCAATTCAAATCAAACGTGTGTAGAACAAAATTTTTAATTCTTGGTTACTTATTACTTACTATACACTAGAAAAATTTCATTAGGCTAGTTGATTTTAAAATATAGCATGCAATAAGATAAATATTAAAAAATAAACCCTTAATTTTATCAACACTCAACTATAATTTTTACTTTTTAGGGTTAAACTAATTAACTAAATCAGAAACTTTACACTTTTTTTAAAATTTTAATTACGTAAAATTTAAGAAAAAATATAATAGTAATTTAATCAAGTCAAAATAATTTTTCCATTTTTAATTTTTAACTAAATCTAAATAATTGAAAATTAAAATAGTAATACAATTTTATTACTGTTTTTATTTTTCAATGATGATTAAAATCACTATCATAAGAAACGCTTCGATGCAAATCTGTAGATAGTGTTTCATTTAGAGAAATTAATGGATTATTCCAAAAGCAACATCAACTCTTATTTCTTTGATTATATCCTAGTTAGTAGTTCTTTGATTTTAAAATATAATATATGAATAAATACTAATTATAATTATTAAATTAGTATGAAATTGATATTCAATAATTTAAACGGAGAAATTATAAAAATAATAAAGAAGTTGTATTTTGCTTTATTTTTACGTGTATAAAAATTTAAAGGGCTTGTGATACAGTAAATTTCAATAAAAACTGTTTGTTACTATAAATAAATGCACTGAACTACAAGAAACTTTCATCAGTAACAAAAATATACCATTCTAAATCAACTTTTCGCGATGTTTTCAAATCTGCAATTAGACATTTTTCTTTCACTTCTAAGTTTTAATATTATTAAAAATTAGTATTTACATATAAAAAATTCGCATCGAAGCTAAAAAATTGGCTATTTAAGCTAACTCAAATTTAAAAATTACTTTTTCGACTTTAAAAAAGTAAAAAAAATTTATTATGTTTAATTTCTTATGTTTTATGAAATTTATTCTATGTCAATTAAATTATACAATATTCATGAAAGTCAATATAT
Organism: Daktulosphaira vitifoliae; assembly: GCF_025091365.1. Classification (NCBI taxonomy): domain Eukaryota; kingdom Metazoa; phylum Arthropoda; class Insecta; order Hemiptera; family Phylloxeridae; genus Daktulosphaira; species Daktulosphaira vitifoliae. The sequence continues at coordinate 14,262,382 of NW_026099575.1, read as the reverse complement.
TCTCCTAATAAGATATTTTAAAATAAAATAAAATACAAAACCTAGAATTTTAATAGAAAAATAGCATATTTTTGAATACGGTAGCCATTTGCGCATAGAAGATAGGTCGTCGGGACCAAATTTTTTTTTTTCATTTTATAGTACATAAAATAAGCTTTAATTTGATATATGTTTAAAGGACGCAGTCTTTCCGGAACATTTTCAAAAATTAAGTTGAAAAAGTTAGTTTTTGTAAAAAAGTTGCAATTTTAAATCCCCCCCCATGAGCAGGCTAAGTGTTAAATTTTCAAAAAAATGATATCAAATGAAAGGTAAATATCTAAGGTTTTAGTATAAAAAAAAATTATGTTGATTTGTTGATTTTTGAAAAAGTTATGGAAGTTTTAAGAAAAAAAAGACAAAATTCATCGATTTTTAAATTTGTAATTTTTTTGGATATCTCCCCCATTTGCGGGGAACGAGGGAAAATGTTTAAATTTTTAAGGGTAATGTCTTAAACTAGATACAATTTGTGATCTTTTGACGTATTATTAAAAGAAATCGGTCCAGTGAGAGCTGAAAAAAGTAGAGACAGACACAAAAAAAAAATAAATAAATAAACACATCATGGTAAAATTATGGTAAATTATTATTAGCTTCGCATCGAAGCTAATTTAATTTGAAAAATTATTATTTAATATATTCATGTTTTTTTTATGTTTAGGCACTATTGTTGAAGTTAAATACATAGCTGATGAAAACGGATTTCAACCTTTTGGGCTCGGAATTCATCCATCGATTATTCGAGCAGTTGCCCAACAAGTGGAACAAGCAAAACGAGAAAAATCACAGATAGTATCTTTTTAAATCCGTGGCTTTTTCTTTATACTATTTTTAATAATATGTACAAAATAATAAATAACTAAAATAAAATTTCTACTCTACATTAAACACTGGTATTCATACTGAGGATTTTAATTTACTTAAACGATCGTTAAAGGTCATTGATATTTTTAGTGAAGGACTCCTCTTAATTTACATTGTGGATGTTCTGCCATTTTAGAAATATTAATATCAATAAAATGTTAAACTTACATTTTAACGTCAAATAAACATTATATTAACTTATAACTTTTAAAATACTATTAAGGTTATGTTCTTTGACATAAAATAAAATTTCAATGGCACTAATGTATCTTTTCATCGTGTAATACGATTCGTGTTTAGTTTTAGTTATTATAGAGGTGGACATAATGTCCATGCACTCAGACCTGTTAGTCCAATGTGCGCACCTCAATTATCTTGATTCGGTTTACCCACCTAAGTGTTATCACCAAAGTTTTATTGCAATATACTTATCATTGTATAAGACCATCAATTCACCCTTATGGATGACCAAAGAGTCTTGTCTTTCCAGCGAAATTCAGTATCTCTCTGGGTCTTAGATTTTTAATATCTTCTTTTTCAGGAAAAAGTTTACTCATGTATTTTGATCTTAGTGTGGACAAGGCCACACATTCACACATAATGTGAAATGAGTCTTCGTCTTCTACTCCACACTTCTTGCACAATGGTGATTCCGATACCCCTAGCGTAATTTGCTGACTCTTTGCTAGTAGACGGTTCATCAAGTGTCCCGTTGTTCGCATTGAGACCTTCAAGTTCGCGATTCTTCTGCAAGGAGTCGCCAGTTTACGCTCTTGTTCCGAGAGGTTGTCCGTAGGATCCCTGTTCATCCCAAGTTCGTTATTTTATGGTTTTTCTATGTTTTTGTCCATATAGTTCCCACAAGTATTCAAGAAATAAAGGTCCATCACAGCAGAGCTTGATACTGTGATAAGGCTGTATACTTTATGGTGCGCCAAGTGCCATAGAGGATCCCAATGGTCACTTTACCTTTCGGCTAACTACCCTGTGATAAGTTAGCAACCCTTTCACTTGGTGTGGCTGGGTTAGGGGGAGCTATTCACTGTTAGCAAGCAGGTATGCCCAGGCCTACCGGTCCCAACTAATCAAGTCATGAACGGCTAAGAGCAGTGGTACGTGTCGTCATCCCCACTGAATTATCTAGGGTCCGCAGGGCTGTTATTCCCTTGATCCTTTCGGATCCCCCTGCGGAGAACGATTCGTGTTACTAATATAATTTTATTTTCGTTTCATTTATAAATTGATAAAATAAAAAAATTAAAAATAATATGTTTCACAAAATAATTATTTTTATTAAGAATTTAAAAATAGTTTTGAATAATTTTTTCACTAAAACTTCTTCAATAACTAAGAGCCACTTTTGCTTTCACATTTAACTCGTATTAGATTGATTGCTGGTGCAAATAATTTCTTGTAGATATTTGCTATTTGGACATGTTTGTATTATTAAGTGTTAGAACTATTGGAGATCTTCGACAAAAATTTACTGGTTGAGCTGCAGATAATTCAGTTCTTGAATATATTAATATAAAACTGTTCATATATTATAAATTATAGGAAATTTTATTTACAATTTAATGTTTAACATTATTTTTATCTAGAATTTTTATCATTACATACAGACTATAAATCATACAAAAATATTTTATTCCATTCTCTAAAAATTTTACTCAAGTTTGTATACAAGTATTGTAAAATTTTACACAAGTGTTATGAATTTTTTGTTAAAATTATTAAGGCTTGGGACTTAATGCATTTATAAAATTTGTTTAAACCTCTTCTGAGACATCCAAAAAAGTGAAAAGTAAGTAACATAAGTGTATACAGCGTCCTAGGAATATTTTATGTTTTAGGGAAAGTAAACTCCTCTACATCCCCCAAAACTAAATTTCTAATTATTATACACTAAATTGTGTTTATAAAAATTAACATGAATATTTATTTATCATTGATATACTTTAAGTGACTAAAATAAACTTTATAGATGCATTAAGTTCTGAGCAGTATTGATTATGAATAAAATGGTATTTAGACTACATTATTTAAAATACTTTTTTTATCTTCAATTATTTTTTTGTTTAAATTTAAGTTTTCGAAACGTGTAATTTTATGTATTTTAAGAAAAAAATTATTATCTTATATAAACACTTATATTATATTATCATATATTACTACAAGTGATTTTATGTTATTAGCGAATAACAATTTATGGATTTGTTACATCAGTAATAATGCCTATGTAATCGGTTGACATATATAAATAAATACACTTTTCGTCTTGCATATCAAGTTCGTCATATTTTGGCCATCCTTTACTAAATAACATCCAACCACCATCTATATAATATGCATAAATACACACATCCAAATAATAAGCTGCACCTATTAATTCTATCGGTCCACATAAATTTTTTACATTCCCTGAAAAAATTGACGTTGATTAAATTGTACACCGATAGTATTTTACAAACGTAATTATACAATATAAAACGACATAATTTTGTTTCATCATATTTATTAAACCCGTAATTAACAAAAAATTATAATTTTTTAAAGAATACTTATTCTAATTTTTATACAATTTCAAGTATTTTATTTATTATTTAGCTGAACTGTGAAATCCGAGAAGTTAACTTCACTAAAATAAATTTGTTTGTTTTTATTTATTTATTTTTTATCAACATAATTTTTCTGATCACATACGAAAAATTTCACTCAAAAATACGCCAAATAATCGTATTTAGTTGAATCTATCATGATCATAATTTTTAAAAATTCAGTTACATCATTTCACTAATTTTCTCAGAATCAACTGAGAATTTAAAACTTTTGAAACAGAGATAAAATACTAAGTTTAAAAAACTCAATGTAACGTGCAAAATAGTACTCCTTCAAATGTTTGTATTAGATTTGTATATTTTTATTTATTTTAGTTAATTTATCTGCGTATTCCAACATCCCTTAGGATTTTTTTGTTTTTGATAATGTGTGATATGTTTGGCTGCATTATCTGTGCTACATCAACGAACAGGTTGACTGATATTAAATGGTATACACTCCAATGTCCTTCCTGTTTAGCTCTCTAATGCATTAAACGCCATTCTCTGTAACATTGTCCAGTGTAGGCTTAATATTTTATTATTTCGGTTAAAAGCTCGAGACGTTTAAGCATCTCTAGCGCTCTAGCCGGTCTGATATGCCGGTTGTCGAGAAATAGCTAGATTCGATACTGGTTTTGCTGTTATCAGTTCATACCGAGTATTTTTTTATTGAGAGCACTACCAATATTTCTGCGTGTTTTTATGACTAGACTACTAACAAATGGTGTTTCAGCCTGGGACAAACGATTGACTAAAAATAGTATATAATAATGTATAATATTATAGTAATATGCCATGTTTGAAGCCAGTCATCTACAAGGAGACGTTTTTCGCATTTTCTTGTATAAAAGTTGTAGTTGTCTTATTTTTTATATTTTAAAATAATATTTAAGCCTTTAATTTACAGACGAAATTGGATTTAATATTTTTGTAACATTTCATCTACAATAATATGTAGTGAAATATAATGTTTTTTTCCGTTCAGGGATAAAAATGCTAAACTATAATTGTCTTAAATAAAAACCTCTACTTTTTTAAATTGAAATTATGTAAGAAAAGAAAATTATAAATTTTTTTTTTCTAAGACATCAATTTAATTTTTGTGAACATCTAAACAATTGATTACTATGCATTTTTCAAGGGAGTAATGCTCACTAGGGTAACCCTTAGATACATGAGAGTTTTTTTTCTTAATTCTTGTAAGTGCTACCCCCTGAATTATTCGATTACATGAAAAAATAAATTGTACAAAATTTGGAGACGATTGGTCAACTTTAATACGTGTCCCAAGGGGATTAAAAATAACTCCCAAGGGTGATTTTTTAGTTTTTTTTATCTATCTCAAAAACTTTAGTTTTTGCGAAAAAGTTTATTTTGGACTTTTTGTAGGTATACAATTTTTTTATAAAAAGTATGTATACAAAAATTTTCGAAAAGTTCTTATTTAGCCCTAAAAAAATAAAAAAACGTATATGTTCTATTTTTACCGTTAAAATTATTAATTTATAAATCGTTCATTGTAAAAACAAAAAAAAATTCATTTAAACGTTGTTTTAAATTTAATTTTCTATACATTTTTAATTCGACATTTTTTCTATTATTTACTATTCAAAACCTACAATTTTTTTAATTTTAATTTAAAAAAAAACACATCAGAGTAAAATTAATACCGTCTCAGCTTCACATTGAAGCTAAAATAATGTTAACTTACAAATTTATATACAATCAGTAACTATTTACAAAAAAAAAACGTACTAAAAAAATTTATTATATATTTTAAATAATTTATCTTTTTTATAATTCTTGGCATAATGTGCTTTTATTGCAATTAGGAAAACAACGCCGGCATTCTGTAACAATCTGTAATAGGTATTGTTTTTGTGCTTCGTCTTTTGTTATAATATTATTATACTCTTCTTTGAGTTTCACGCCCCTCTATGAGGCACGTCTTAGAGTTGAGCAATCGTCACCAAATTTTGTATAATTTATTTTTTCATGTATTCAAATAATTCTAGGGGGTGGCATTTTGTAATTTTTAAATTTTATAAATAAGGAACACCCTAATGCTCACCCTCAAATGATATTACTGAAAAAATCCTTAATATTCTGTAAATTAGAAATTCTCTTAAAAAGTTAAGAATGTAAATTTTTGATATTTATTACTGATTATAGATATTTATTGATATTATAAACTTTTTATACTTAGTAATAATAGACGTACCAATATTAATATTTATCATTAAATAAATATTGTCTTTATAATCAATGCCAAGACTAGGATTTGAGGCGCCCACAACAAATCATAATTGTGCCATAGGAAAGGAGATTGAAATCTCCCATTAAAAGTGATTACATGGTGAAGATACAATTTTGTTTTGTTTAAAGGAGTTTAAATATTTTTCTTATGTATATCGCCCCTAATAAATAAAATGCTAACACGTCAATATTATGCGCAGGGCCTCATAAAGCGAGCCCCACTTACATCGAACTTATGATGGTACTATTTTATAACTGTTATATAAGCTATATAACAGTCGTGTGTCCAATTGAAAATAGTATAACAAATTTAATTTATTACTCGAGTACTTGAAATAAGTAATTCCTACAAAAAGTATAAATTCATAGCATACCCGTTTCCTTGTCTGTAATGTATGAAATGTTTTCTCTACAAAGTGGACACTTCATTTGTTTTCTCTGTAACATCATTTCAGAACAATTGTGACACAATCGGTGTTTACAATCCCATAAAGTTGATGTAGAATCTTCATAACAAATCGGACATTGTTTCACCGCTCCTTAAATGTAATTGATAGTTAAGATAAATATTTTAAGTGAAATCAAATAAAAGTTTTAATGTTATATTTATCACACTAAATTAGTCTTAAAAGGATTTTTCAAGAGCGTAACCAAATTTTACTCGTTGGCGAATTCTAAAAAATTAATTGGTAATTAAAGTAAACGTTTAGTATAAATAAGTCAAATTAGTAGTGCTACATTTATGATAGTTTATTATACTACTTTAATTAATTATTTTACTTTTAAATAATTCCTATAATTTGTAAACGTAAGATTCCAGTTAATATTGAGTAAGTTTTAACAAAAAAATTAATAAATAAATAACTGTTTAAACAGATATTTTTATAAAATAATAATGACAAAATTGATTGAATTTAAAAATGTTGCAATTCAACATTAAAAAAATTAATTATAATGAGTTAAAAACGAGATAGTCATGTAAAAAATTTTTTTTATAAAAAATTATAATTAAAATTAATAGATTAAATGTTTATTTTAATTAAATAATGTTAAAACCTCATTTGTTTGAAATTAAATATAAAATGTATTATTTTAAAGCTACGTTGGACTTTTAACTAAATCAAAATTATTTATTTAAATTACATTACGAAAATTTTATGCGTAAATAAATACATTTCATTACTCAATATTCTATACTCAATCAAAAAAAAATCAAGTCTGTAAAATTATTTTAGAAACTTAAAATAGTTTTTACAAAGAGTGAAATATATGAAAATGTATGAACATTTTTATAATCTATACATGTAATCAATTTTATATATATGATTTTGTAACTACTGAAGTAGTTACATTTTATGATAGTTTATAATAAAACTTTAGTTAAATCTAATATGTTATTCATGTAGTGATATAACGTAAGAATATTCAAAAATATTTTTTGGGTAATATGAATTGTCTTGAGAATATTATTTTGCATACTATTACAGAAGAATGTAGTATTTTAAAATATAGAAGTAAATAATTTTTTTAAAAATATTACATCNATATTATGCGCAGGGCCTCATAAAGCGAGCCCCACTTACATCGAACTTATGATGGTACTATTTTATAACTGTTATATAAGCTATATAACAGTCGTGTGTCCAATTGAAAATAGTATAACAAATTTAATTTATTACTCGAGTACTTGAAATAAGTAATTCCTACAAAAAGTATAAATTCATAGCATACCCGTTTCCTTGTCTGTAATGTATGAAATGTTTTCTCTACAAAGTGGACACTTCATTTGTTTTCTCTGTAACATCATTTCAGAACAATTGTGACACAATCGGTGTTTACAATCCCATAAAGTTGATGTAGAATCTTCATAACAAATCGGACATTGTTTCACCGCTCCTTAAATGTAATTGATAGTTAAGATAAATATTTTAAGTGAAATCAAATAAAAGTTTTAATGTTATATTTATCACACTAAATTAGTCTTAAAAGGATTTTTCAAGAGCGTAACCAAATTTTACTCGTTGGCGAATTCTAAAAAATTAATTGGTAATTAAAGTAAACGTTTAGTATAAATAAGTCAAATTAGTAGTGCTACATTTATGATAGTTTATTGTACTACTTTAATTAATTATTTTACTTTTAAATAATTCCTATTATTTGTAAACGTAAGATTCCAGTTAATATTGAGTAAGTTTTAACAAAAAAATTAATAAATAAATAACTGTTTAAACAGATATTTTTATAAAATAATAATGACAAAATTGATTGAATTTAAAAATGTTGCAATTCAACATTAAAAAAATTAATTATAATGAGTTAAAAACGAGATAGTCATGTAAAAAATTTTTTTTATAAAAAATTATAATTAAAATTAATAGATTAAATGTTTATTTTAATTAAATAATGTTAAAACCTCATTTGTTTGAAATTAAATATAAAATGTATTATTTTAAAGCTACGTTGGACTTTTAACTAAATCAAAATTATTTATTTAAATTACATTACGAAAATTTTATGCGTAAATAAATACATTTCATTACTCAATATTCTATACTCAATCAAAAAAAAATCAAGTCTGTAAAATTATTTTAGAAACTTAAAATAGTTTTTACAAAGAGTGAAATATATGAAAATGTATGAACATTTTTATAATCTATACATGTAATCAATTTTATATATATGATTTTGTAACTACTGAAGTAGTTACATTTTATGATAGTTTATAATAAAACTTTAGTTAAATCTAATATGTTATTCATGTAGTGATATAACGTAAGAATATTCAAAAATATTTTTTGGGTAATATGAATTGTCTTGAGAATATTATTTTGCATACTATTACAGAAGAATGTAGTATTTTAAAATATAGAAGTAAATAATTTTTTTAAAAATATTACATCATATTTGAAAATTGTTTTAAGTATATATATTGTAAATTTATTATGAAAAAATTATCATCTTATATTTGGTTGATAGTTTTATGATCACTAAAATCTAGTTTAAATAAGTTTCTAAAATAACATTCGAGTTAAAAAATGATTCAATGATTTAATAGTGTATTTTTTATTTCTATAACTAACCTTCATCCATAGTCGTATCTGTAAGATAAAACAAAAATTCATACACATTAGTGTGTAAAATCAAAATTAACAAAACTTTTGATGATTAAAAAAAATTAATTTTACTCATTAATTTAGTTTAGGGAGTTCTTTTAAACGCTAGTCTTCTTGCGGAAACACATTTAGTTCCAGGCCAATTTATAATCGGTGAGAAAACTAATCTAACACTACGTAATGGAATCTTATGTACATCATATAAGATTACAATATACATCCTACATTTTTAAATAGTAAAATAGTTGTAATACATTTGTCCTGTGCCAACATTAAAGTTGTTTTCCTCAATAAATTCGAGTGCGCATGCCCAAGCGAACAGTGTTTGGACGACCGACAGCGTCGTCCCAGCAATATTCCGATACGTATATTATGAGCAAGGCACACGATCGTGTGCGTGCGGGTACGGTTAAGCCGCGATGTTATGTACGGGTTTTAGACGACGGCAGTGCGTCCATACGGTAAAATATCAGTATATTACTATATTGGGTAATTTATTTTAAGAATTAACTACGTATTCGCTCGTCGTTAACGGTTGCTATAGTTGTATAATTTCTATTATTACTATGTTCATTTCTATTTTCTACTGCGAATTTTTAAATAATAATATGTTTATTGCGTTTTATTTTATTATATTTAATTTGACAATTTTTTATACCGATGACTATTATATTTAAAGTTGTACCCCCACCACCAGCAACCACAAACCACCACTGGTAAATATGTATCATTTAATAAAACAGAAGATACAATTAAAGATGCACCAAAAATTTCCCCATTAAATTACAAAAAAAAGTGAGATTTTATTTAGTGGATCAAACTTCTCAGGCACTGAATTATTAAAAAAATTATTAAAGAAACTATATTTCATGTTATTTGAAAACGAAATGGATATAAGACTGAAAAATAACATAATAAATATGTATTTAAAAATATATAAATCGGTTAAAATAAAAAGCATATTTTTTTAAATAGATCATCATACCTGAGTCTTTAATTAGCACGAATTTACTTAAATAATCACTGAAATTTTCTTTAGTACCAAACATTTCTTCCATGATTGGATTTTCTATTAGGCTCTAATTTTTATTTTGTATATAAATTACAATTTTTCATCATGAAAACCAAATATATTCATAAAAAATTATGTGTAAAACTTACGAGAGAAACTTGTTTTTTCAGTTTACTGTGTAAATTGCTATCTCCACATATTATATTAGACAAAGTTCTGAATAAATAATGTCTATTGTTCAGTATATCAACAGGAACCACATTTATAGTTAAGAGCTGGTGCGTTACAGGTTCTTTATATGTAAACCCCAAGCTACTACATTTTTCTCTTTTCCATTCGTCATCAACTGGATTAAAGTAATATGGAATTTTTAAATCACCTATATTAAACTTGAATTCTCCATCCTGTGATTCGACATTTTTAATAAACTTAACAACCTGGATAGTTCAGAAAATTCTTAATACAATAATATTTAATACAAAGATGAGGAATAATACAATTTTATTGACATATTATTTTTAAAATAACTTCTCAGCTTCGCATCGAAGCTAAAAGTTATTGCATTTATACTCAGTACACTTTAAAATTTTTTTAGTACTGTAGACTAACCGATATTACTTAAATAATCTAAGTATAAGTAGTAATTTTATTATACAAATGCCTATTTAGTGAGCTAATTGACACTCTTATATCAGGTCCGATACAATATTTTTAAGTTTTAGGTTTTTTTTGTCTTATTTTTATATATTTCTTTAAAAAAATATTATTTTGACCTAATTCACGTAAAATTTATGATTTACAAAAATGGCTATTTGAGATCAAATAAAAAATCAAAATTAAACTAAATTTTGATGTGTATAATCATGTATTATTTTAATATACATAGCATTATTTTAGAAATTCTTTCTTCTCTTACAGTTATAAATTAATTAACATTATTATTTATTAAATAATAAACATCTTTATTCAGTTAATCGTCAAAAAACCTAAAATTTCAACATAGGTGCTTCTGGATTTTGAAATACCTATTTAGTAATGTTTAATAATTGAGATGCTTATAAGTATAAAATTATAATGAAATTTTCAATTTATTTCAGGAGACAAAAAACTTATTTAATAAAAAAGTATTATTATTTTTATCAATTTAGAATCTTCATCTTTTTTAATACTTTCAAAACAATTATCTTTTTAGTTAAAATTTTTAGATTGAATTCTTATTCTTATAAGTGTCTCAATTGTTTAAAATAAATAGCTAATTATTGTAAGTATTTTCTAAATAATAATTACCGATTCTATTACAATAGACTTGGTGTAATAAAATATGCAGAAAAGTAAAAATAATTTTATTAAAGTATTCATTGTTTGTCAATCTTTAGCGAGCACTTCAAAATCAATTTAAAAATAATTACTAAATAAAATTATTGATCCTGTTTTATTCAATTAAATTTTCAATAAAAATTGTTGTTTTGAGTTAAAACACGGTGTGTTTATTCCTAGATTAATATCAGTTTACAACATTTGAATAAATATATTTAACAGGTATATATATTTTAGTACATTTACATTATTAATAATAAAATTATAAAAAAAAATATCACAATGAGGATGCGGCTAATTTAGGATAAGATGATATCTACACATCAATATCATAATAAAATGTTTTTATGTAAATCTTTTAAAATTATGTTGAACTAATGCATTATAGTCTATTATTTGTAAAACTAATACATCATTTTAACAAAATTATTTTATTAAATATTATCCATATCAATACTACAACCAAAGCGATACATAGTATGAATAACCTATAGAACTGTTAGCTTCAGTAGTAATTTTTTATAGTAGATAAAACAGATTTTTAGAAACGATTTTCTTTTTAGGATAATTATGTACCTTTAATGAACCTTAATTCCGCGGAGATTTTGATTTTTCGATGTAATAGTCAAATTAATACAATAAACTGAAACTCTATAAAAGCGATAACAACAATGTCTTTAGAAATTGTAATTTTACTGTCATATAAAAGGTGCTGTTTTTCATTAAAAACCCAGCTCTGGATTCAATCCATAATTTGATATGTCTTTTGTCGAATTTTAATTATATTTAATAAAAAAGAATAATTATTGAATTTTTGTGTGTGTGAATTAACGAAATTTAAGTAAAATATTTGAACTTAACAACTTTGACTGTTAACGATCTTGTTCATCAATTTTATGTGAGCTTTTTTAAAAAAAAAGTGAATTTACTTTACTCCAATTCTTCAGAATTAACAATTTCAGTAAAAAACTATAAAACATTAAATCAAATATAAATACATCAAAAAAACAAGTTAATCATATCACATGTTCTGAAAAAGTGCTAGTGGAAGATAAGGTATTTATTAAATTTAAATTAAATTCGGAGTCTGATGTAAATATAATCTCACTAAAAATATTTAATAAAATCTTAAGGTTAACTAGAAAATGTATGAAATTGAATAAAAAAAAAATTAGTGTATAGGCACACGGGTACTAATATTGAAGTGTTAGGGATGATTAAAATAAAAATAAATTTAATGGAAAATAACGAGATCATGTCTTTAGTAGACTTTGTTGTAGCAAAGAATTGAACAGTGTCCATTTTAGGATTACAAACGTGTATTAAAGTAAATCTAATTAGTAGTACAAGAATTTATGAAATATAACAAATAAGTTTAAAAAAAAAACAAATAATACATATATTATATGATATATACATATACACTATATATAAATATAGTAACTTATTTAAAGGAATAGGTTGTTTTAAGAAGCAATACTCAATTAAGTTAAAAGAAAACCATATACTAACACAAATACTTTTAATTTTTCTTTAATTTTATAGTTTCTATAAAAGTTAAAAAAAATTAAAAGTAGAAACAAACCGTTTGTGTGAGCTTGGTATTATATCCAAAATTAATGAACCAATTAACTAAGTAAAATAGTAATTGTTGAGAAATTAATGGATCAATAAGAATGTGTTTGGACTCTTATTTTTTTTATAGATTTAAATAATGCTATATTCATTATAAACTTTAAATGACTTATCTACTGAATTAGGTAAATTAAAAATATTTAGCTGTCTTAATTTAAAAGAAGAATTTTTCTTATACCATTGGATAAAAAAACCCAGCACAGTGGGGTCGCGGCATAGTGGGGATGTTGCATAGTTGGGTCCAGTATAGATTTAATCTGACAGTGATTAAAATCACTATCATAAGAAACGCTTCGATGCAAATCAGTAGATAGTGTTTAATTCTAAGAAATTGGTGGATAATTACAAAAGCTACATTATCTGCTAGTTTCTTATTAATACCCTGATTAAGATAAAGTATGTCGAATGAAAAAGGGATTATTAAAAAATATTATTTCTCATAAAAAAATTGTGTTGATTCGTACACTTTTCAATGAGTTATAGCATTATAAAGTTAAAAATGTAACCAACCCAACCCAACATCAACTCCTATTTCCTTAATTATATCCAGATTAGTAATTATTTTAATTATATATTATATAATTTTTATAATTAATTATTTTCAAATTATTATTGANGTAAAGGTATTTCAAAAATATATCACAGAATTGTTTAAAGGTATATAAGGTGTTATTATACATGTTGATAACATATTAATAATTTCTGAAAACAATTGAACAACATAATAAAAAATTTATATAAGTTATTTAGCTCAATCCATGCCAAATCATCCAGAAGTGGTTGCACGACCACCTCATTTTTTTCTTAAATTTTCAGGGTTTATTTTTTATGCTATATTTAGATTAAAACAATTGTTGTTTTTATGGCTACGCCATTTTTATGACTATTTCAATGTTAAAAATAGCCAGAACGTTAAAAAACATACAGATTAATCAATATTGACTTAATCGAATTAAAATTTTAGACTTAATATTATTATAACTTAAAGTTTACAAAAAAAAAAAAAAATTGATGTAAAATTCTAAACACTAATGACTTTCTAAAAATGGCGTTTTCTTTGTGAAAATTGGCTTTTTTGAGCTCACTTAAAACCAATAAGAAGTTATTATTTTATAGTGATGTTCAAATGTGGTATTGCATACAATCTTACTTAACAAAGATAATAATTTTTTTTTAGATATCACATCAGCTGACGAAGCAAATATTACGAGTTTTATCATGATTAGTAATCATTGATTACAATTACTTGATCGCATAATTTTTAATGGTTTAATGCTGTTATTCCCACTAATAACTGATCAATAACATTACACACTTGAATAGAATCGTGTGCTTATCTATCCGCCTAACTTGTCTATGTTTATCCGAGAAGTAATGAAATTACAGAAAAATCAGCTGGGACAGCGAAAGAAATTTTAGAGTAAACTATTGAGTCAAAAGTTGAATTACAAGCCATGCTAATGGAATATAGAAATACGCCAATATCAAAAACAAATATATCACCTACTATAAATAGTTAAAGTAGAAGGTAGTTTTTAAAGATAAACCTTATGGAAACCTGCAGAAGTTGTAAAACAACATGATACACCAAGATCAATAATCTTAATAGATGAAAATAGCAGATTTAAAATAAGAAGCCAAAAAAATAAGAATGTAATTGTAATATTCATAATTATTTTAAAAGTATATGATATAATACAAGTCAATAATGTAATATTAGCTTCGATGCGAAGCTAAGAAGGTATTAATTTTACCATGATGTGTTTATTTATTTATTTATTTTTTTTGTGTCTGTCACTACTTTTTCTCAGCTCTCACTGGACCGATTTCTTTCGAAAATACGTCAAAAGATCACAAACCGTATCTAGTTGAAGACATTACCCTTAAAAATTGAAAAAAATTCCCCCGTTCCCCGCAAATGGGGGAAATATCCAAAAAAATTACAAATTTAAAAATCGCTAATTTTCGAATTTTTTTCACTTTTATTTCTTAAAACTTCCATAACTTTTTGAAAAATCAACAAATCAACATAATTTTTTTTTATACTAAAACCTTAGATATTTACCTTTCATTTGATATCATTTTTTTGAAAATTTAACACTTAGCCTGCTCATGGGGGGG
>NW_026099575.1:14220254-14246913 GCF_025091365.1 Daktulosphaira vitifoliae | reverse complement strand
GAAATACTGCGTCCTTTAAACATATATCAAATCAAAGGTTATTTTATGTACTACAAAATGAAAAAAAAAAATTTGTCCCGACGATCTATCTTCTATGTGCAAATGGCTGTCGAAAATTTAAAAAAAAATGTAATGTTTGCGATAAAAATTACATTTTATCGGGATGTTTTTTGTACTTAAAACTGCCATAACTTTTTCAAAAATGAACAAATAAAAATAATATTCTTTTGTATTGAAACCTTAGATATTTCCCTTTCATTTGATATAATTTTTTTTGAAAATCTAACACTTATTCTGCTCACTGGGAGGATTTAAAATAGTAACTTTTTTACAAAAAATAACTTTTTCAACTTAATTTTTGAAAATGTTCCGGAAATACTGCGTCCTTTAAACATATATAAAATTAAAGCTTATTTTATGTACTACAAAATGAAAAAAAAAAATTTGTCCCGACGATCTATCTTCTATACGCAAATGGCTACCATATTGAAAAATATACTATTTTTGTATGATAATTATGGGTTTTGTATTTTATTTTAATAGAAGTTGATGTTGCTTTTGCAATTATCCATTAATTTTTTTTAATTAAAGACTATCTACAGATTTGCATCGAAGCGTTTTTTATGATAGTGATTTTAATCACTGTCAGATATCATCTATATTGGATCCAACTATGCCATGACCCCACTGTGCCATATTTTTTTTGTTTAAATGATTTATTACCATAAAAATAGTGATTTTAACGAAATTTTTGGCTATAATTTTATACATATAATTTTTATAAGTCAAAAAAATGAATTATATCTTAAGAATAAATGGAATCATCAGGATTGGTGACAAACCATTAGTTTAACAACAAAGCGAGCTAAGTATACCTTGCAGTGTATTTACCCTACGTGCACTCCACGCAAAACCTTATTCTGTCTCGATGATAATGTAGTTTTCCCACCCAATCAACAAATTAGCGGGGGACACGAATTACCATTAATGATAACTGTGTGTCAACGTGAACATTGGGTTGATTATCCACGTGGTTAGTGCAAGAGTAACGCGCTATCCATAAGAAGACTATACTCATGATACCAATAAAATTTGAATCTCTAGACGAAATAGATTTAATGCGCTCTAATCAACGTGCTAAAAGTAACGCTATTTTCAGTTCAAAACATGACATAGTAATTGTCTTTTATGAAGTGTATTTAATCGAAATTAACAAACAGTTTTTTTTTTAAGTATCGCATTAAGCTCTTCAACTCTTATACATATTTGTCATAAAAGTTATAACTACTTCATAATTTTTTTATAAATTCTCCGAAAAAATTACAATACTAATTTATTAAATATCAATAATTATTAAATTCTTACTATATTTAATTGCTACAAAACATATTTATTCATATATTACACTAATAAATTATAAAAATTGTAATCAGAATATAAGTAAAGAAATAAGAATTAATTTTCCTTTTTGAATAATCTATCAATTTCTTAAAATTAAACATTATCTACAGATTTGCATAAAAGCTTTTCTTTGATAGTAATTTTAATCACTGTCAGATATCATCTATACTTGTCCCAACAATGCCACGTCCACACTGAGCCGTGATCTCATTGTGCTACCTCATTTCATATACATACTCCATTTCACCATCATGTAATTTAACATTTTTACATGTGATAATGAATACTGTACGTGCAGTTCAAATTCATTAAACAGATGACTTATTATTTAGTCAATAAGTATATAGACGTTGGTGATGTAGAAGAAGAAAAATTCATAGAAGTTATCGAGCGAAAAATTATTTATTGATCAATTCTTTGAGTTCAGCATCACAAAAATTGGAACCTCTTCCTCCAACTTCATAGTAAAATAGTCAGTTATCATCTATATTTGTCCCAACTTGCTACGTCCAAACTGTTCCGCAATCTCACTGTGTTACAGTTTTGTTTTAATAATATTTAAAAATATACTTTTAGTAAATTGTGAGAATGTATTATTCGCTAGATGTCTCCACTAGGTTTAATTGTTTGCATATACTAAATACTTAGTAATAAATATTGTAAAATTTATAATATTAGACATAAAAAAAATTTTTTTTTATGACTATTATTTTTTAAAAACTGTATGTAGAGCCTGACACAAATGTTTCAAAGAGTATAGACTAGAACCGACTACGTGTGGATATATGTCATATATGATATGTGGATATATGCCGCGACCCCAAATTTCACATTAAAACGAAAATTAATCAAATTATTGACATAAGGACATTTTATTGGTTTTATTATTTTATTATTAAAAGTATTTATTCAAATGTTTTAAATTGAGTTTTATCAGAAACTTAGCATTTCGTTTCACAGAACTACAATTATTATTATAAATTATTGTTGAATTAAATGGGACCAATATAATTATTTTTATTATACATACGTTGATTGTGAAGTGCTCAAGATTGACAAACAATGAAAATTTTACTAAAATTCATCACAATTTTCTGCATATTTTATTGCTCCAAGTCTATTGCAAAAAAATCGGTAATTATATTTCAGAAAATACCAATATGTATCTATTGATTTTAGACAATTAAGACACTTATTAAAACAAGTGCTCAAACTAAAAATTCTATTTAAAAAATAACTAATTTCAAATTATTAAATAAGATGAAGATTCTAAATTTATAATAATAATAATAATTTTTTTTTAAATAAGGTTTTTTTTTGTCCATTAAAAATAAATAGAAAATTTTATTATAATATGCTCTTACATGTGTCTCAACTATCACATATTATTAAAATGATATTCAAAGTATCAGAAGCTTCATACATCGAAATTTTAGGTTTATTGGTGGTTAACTAAACAAAAATATTTAATTATAAATAAGTTATTAATGTGAATTAATAAATAATTAATCAAAGGCGATGTTTTGTATCTTATCTAGGTTGTAAAATTTTTGAATACGTTTATAATTAATAAGTTCTATTCATGTATCTGAATACTATTTGAATTTTTATTGTCATTAGTTAAGTAATAGTTTCCAAACATATCCTATGTATTTGAAAAATCTTAAAATAATATTTGTTCTGTATAAATAATGTAACAGATATATTTAATTAAATAATATTTTTTTAATTTAAAATCAACTATTTATTCGTATCTTGGATGAGATGTTGAGAAAGTATTACTGTTACTAAAAGTTTTTTTTAATCTAAAGCTACATTTTCTTAGAAAATGTGAATTTACCAATCAAAAAATTTTAGTTAAAATATGTAAATTGACTACAAATCATCTCTAGTCAAAGACATCAACTTTAACGATTTGAAAAAAATTTAATTATTCCCCGTAATAGAGAAAGAATCCCTCGAAAAATTAATATTTTTCAACATTATTAATTTTCAATTTTTTTTTTTTTAAACTATGATACATTTTCAAAAATTAGTGTTGTGACGATACTGTACTAGGTTTTTTTAATAATGAAACTATAATTGGTTTGTGGGGTAAGGGCTGACTCTAACTTTTATGGGAATTGAGTTAAATTAATAAATGTTTTGGAGATATATAAAAAGTTTTTGAACGTAACAACCGGGTATGGAGCCTGAAGCAAATATCCTAATAAGCATACAATCTTATTAAACAAATATCATTAATACTACGTGACTAAAATATTAAAATGCGAGTTAAAAAGTAGGACATTTTTTAAAAACATTAAATCAACAAATTTTTAATGTCATAATTCATTTTATTAAATATTTTCTAAAACTTACAGAATTTTGGATTTATGAATTCAGTTAAAATAAGTGATGATAACAGACATTTCAAATTTTCTATACAAGATTTAACAATTCAACAGTATTTTAATCCAGTTGATGATGAATGGAAAAGAGAAAAATGTAATAGTTTGGGGTTTACATATAAAGAACCTGTGACTTCCCAGCTATTCACTGTTAATGTGGTCCCCGTTGATATATTAAACGAAAGGAATTGTTTGTATAGAATTTTGTCTGATTTTATATGTGGAGATAGTAGTTTACATAGTAAATTACAAAAAAAAATTTTAACCGTAAGTTCTTTATTTAATTTTTTTATATATAAAATTAAATTGAATGATAATTTTTTTTTTATGAATGAAATACAAATTAGAGCCTTAAAGAAAATCCAATCATGGACGAATTGTTTGGTGCTAAAGAAACGTTCAATGAATATATAAAAAAATACATAATAATGAAAAATTCCGGTATTAACTTCTATATCATACAATATATTTTTTAATACAAATTTATAATGATATTTTTTAGTTATACATTAGTTTTATTTTCAAATAATGTCATAACATATTTTTTTAAACGTATTTGAATTATTCCGTAACTAGTAGCAAAAGGCTCTATTATATAAAATTTCATTTTATGATGTAATAACATATGCATCTTTTTACCTATGTGCTTTTTAATCATATGATAAACATTTATAGAGTTATAAATAAATTAAACTATTTCAGTAGAGCTTTTTAAGAAAAAACTTGTTTTTTTGCTTCTTCTGAATAGTAATAATAATGGACTTGCAACCTTACTGTTTCTCGTTTATAAAATTATAACATGGCTAGGTTACCTAATCCAATACAAATAATGTGTTGAAAATAATAAAAATTGATTATGCAATTTTCATTTCACCAGAAATATAAGTTTTATTTGGTTAAGAAAAATACAGATTTCATTAATATTATGATTACAATGTGGCCTATGTAACTGATTTATCCTGAAGTACGTTTATTAAAATTACGTTGGATTTTATTCTACATTAGTTTTCTTGCGATTTATAACTTGATCTTAATTTAAGGAATAAAATAACTTCTATATTTATATACTATACGATTTTAACATTGTAGTAAGCAATTCTGAAGTAAATCTTACCATCGGATAGTGCTAAATATGCCTCCACGAGAAACATTGGGTTTAAAAGAACCCCATAAACTAATTTAATGAATAAAAATATATGTATAAGTGCGGGTCATTTATACATATTAATACAATATATTGTAATTTATTAATAACTAAATCCATTATATTTGTAAACAAAATGATTCGACATAACTACTAATACGACATACTAATAAAACGCAAAGTTTGAAATGCAGCAATAATTTTTTTAATTGGTTGTAAACTTTTTGTTGTGACAATAAAGACATTTAACATTGTATATTCATTTATAATAAAGTATAAATTATGTTGTTTAGTCTTTATTTTTCTATTGAATGATTTATTTTGTAATATTCTATTTTCTTAGATTAAAAAAAATGACTTTTTGTAAATTGCAAAATGAGAAACATCTAAGGATAATTTGTTACGAAAAAATATTTATTAGAGACGTATTTTTATAAACCATTAATTTTTTATTTCCATCATCAATAATATTGTAAACAATATATTAAGTTATGTAAATTGTTACCAAACTTTGTTGTACCTTCAAAAAACTTCAAAATATCTCATACGAGAAATATTTTAAAAATATTTTTAGTTTTTTGATATTTTTAAAAGAGATAAGATCGATTAGATGTAATTTTTATTTATTTAAATTACTGTAATTTTTATTTATAGTACAGAATCATGTATGAATTTTTGTTTTATATTACAGATATGGATGAAGGTTAGTTATAAAATGGCCCTGAATTGGTCAACAAGTAAAAATTGGTTACTTTTTCGAAAAATTCTTTAAAGACTAGATTAGTGTGATAAATTATTATAAATTAAACAAACTTTTATTTAATTTCACTTAAAATATTTATCTTAATTATCAATTACATTTAAAAAGGGGTTAAACAATGTCCAGTTTGTTATGAAGATTCTACTGTAATATTATGGAATTGCAAACATCAAATGTGTCAAAATTGTTCAGAAAAAATGTTAGAAAGAAAACAAATGAAGTGTCCACTTTGTAGAGAAAAAATTTTTTCTTTTTCAGACAAGGAATTGGGTATGATATAATTTTATATTTTTTTTCTGAAAAGCTAATTTAAAATCTAAGTTTATTACATCTAACCTACGTAAATTTTTTTAGGGGATGTAAAAAGTACTTTTGTACCAATAGAATTATTAGCTGCAGCTTATTATTTAGATGTGTGTATTCAAGTATATCTTATAGATTATGGTTGGTTATTGTTTCGTAAAGAGTGGCCATTTTATGATGAACTTGATATGCAAAATGAAAAATGCATTTATTTATATATGTCCAACACTCATGTGGGCGTTATTTCTGACGTAACATATCCATAAATGTTTATTCACTTATGTTATAATGTCAGTTGTATAAATTTATTGTAATATAACAAATACAAGACTTGTAATAAAAATAATTGTTTTCTAATATTAGACATTTCAAAAAATTTGTAAGACATTTTACAATATTTGTTTCTTAGTATTTGGTATAGGCAAACAAATAAACCCAGTGGAGACGTGCAACCGAATATTACATTCACACAATTTTCTAAAAGTATATTTTTTAAACATTTAAAAAAAGGTAATACAGCGGGGTTGTGGAACAATTTGGACGTGGCAAATTGGGACAAATATAGATGATAACTTACATTGGTTAAAAGTACTATCAAAGATACGCTAAATACTGTAGTTATTTATAGTTTAATTTTAAGAAAATGGTGAATTATTCTTAAAGCTACATTTCCTTAATTATAACTCTATTGTAGCTCTTTGATTTATGAGTATCATATTTTAATATATGAAGAGACAATTATAGTAATTACAAGTAGTATGAAATTGATATTTAATAGTTTAATATTGTAATTTTTAAGGATAAATGTTAAAAAATCATAAATTTGTTGTTTAGAAAGGCATTCTTTTAATATTAGCTACTTGTTTTGCATGTGTTATACATAGTAATTTTACTGTCATATAAAAGGTGCTGATTTTCATTAAAAACCCAGTTCTGGATTCAATCCAGAATTTGGTTTGTCTTTTGTCAAATTTCCTGTTTTAAGATTCTTTAACTGTAGCTCTGTGTTTTGGTCGACTCTATATTTGTGCATTATGAAACGAAATTATTTTCATTGAAACATTTTTATATTTTATAATTAAGAGACACATTGAATTTTTGTATGCGCAAATTAAGCAATTCAAGTAAAAAATATGAACGTAACATCTTTGTCTAATAACGAATGTTATTCATAAATTTTTCGCTATCATTTTAAAATAAAATGGTAAGTAAATTTGCATTACCCCAATTCTATCAATCTGAGGAAAAAACAATAAAACAATAGATTAAATATATTCATATCAACTTTCAATCATAGTTTGTATCTTATACATAATTACTGTTCAGTTGTGTCATACATTTTGGTCCACTCGGAACGGGATATTAAAAATTATTGGAAAAATATATTAATGAAACAACGGGTGGCCATATTGGATGCTCTTGTTGATATAGAAGTAGACGAATTTGGGACGATCGACGCATTAGTCGCTTATGAATTTGAAGATATTTGCGGGACCATTGAGTGTGCGTTTCAATTACCAAATACCAGTTCCTTATATTAATCGTAACCAAATGTGCAAACAATCAATAGAAATCCAAAAATGTCCAGAAAATTACAACCGAGAAGTTAGATGGACTATTAGCAAGACTTGGTTACCTATCATACACCAGGCAAAAAGAAAACCATCAAAACAAATAACTTAATGAGTGAAAAAACTGCAATTAACATAATAGAAAATTGCCGGTGTAGAACAAGAAGAGTTACATGTTATGAATGTCGTAAACAACAACAAAAAAAAAAAAAAAAATCGCATGTAATCCACAAACTGACAGTTTTTGACAACAACAGATATACAACTATAGGACTTGTATAATTACGGTTCAAATTGTATGGTGTCTTTGAACAGAATACAAAATATTGAACGACAATTGCAAAGTATAGCAGACGTAAACGAAAACGGCGCATGTAGTAGTCAAAACCAAATGTTTTATTATCTCTTTTCCTGTCCTTCATCCCATAAGCAGTAAAAGGTATTACTACTAATTATTTATTCTAATTTCATAAATTTTTAATAATATTAACTTTACTTTAAATTAAAAAAAAAAAATTTCTCTTAAGTCTAAAACAGATTCTCTCACAAAATATATTTAAAGTTTTGTTTGATAAATAATTTTATTAATATAAATTTTTTTTTATTAATATCAAAAAGAAGAAGTACTTAATAATATGGTTGTATAATATATTTACGTCTTTTTTTTTTTTTAGTTTTAATTGCTAAAAATCACGTTGTTATCCAATGATATCATATTTGTTACATTTTATTTTTGTATTATTTGGTATTAAATCTTATAATTAGATTTTCCATGTTAAAAATATAATTATAATTGATTTATGCCACCGTGGTCTAAATTGCTTAAATTTATTTGATTGAGTATATATACAACATAACTATTACATTAAATGTTTTAATTAAATTTTGTAGATAGTATATGATTTTAATAAGTTGGTGGGTTTCCTTATTTATATCTTGATTACAAGTTTTATAATTTATAAGTAGAATATATGAATAAATAATTACTATAATAATTAAATTTAGTATGAAATTTATATTCCATAATTTTATATTGTAATTTTTAAGGAGAAATTATAAAAAGTCATTAAATAGTATATTTCGTTATTTTTTCTTTTTTAATTATGAAATTTTTATTAATTCATCCTTTTTACCTTATAAGAGGGTCAACTAATGTTTTTATAATTGCAACATACATATTCTAATATTTTCATATTCAGTTGTGCAAAAGAGCGGTGGTATTGACAAGGATGTAAGACACAGGATTAAGTGCGGGTGGTTGAAGTGAAGAGAAGCGTCTGGTGTGTTATGTGATAAAATAATTCCTATGAGGCTGAAAGCTAAATTCTATAAGATTGTAGTGAGGCCAGCTATGATGTATGGTTCAAAGTGTTGGGCGGTTGATAAGAAAGTAGAGCAGAAAATGAGTGTAGTAGACATGAGAATGTTTAGATGGATGAGTGGAGTAACTAGAAAATATAGGATTAGGAACAAGCATATAAGAGGGAGATAATAATAAATCGTGTTAATAAAATGCTGTTTATTACATTAATTACTCTATAATTATTTAGAGCTAAAATTTTCCTATACCCTCTATTTGTTTTAAGTAATAATAAAAAAAAATTATCCTTTAAATTAGTGTTCAAAATATATTACGTATTTCTAAGTTAAAATACAAGTACATAGTCACATAAATTTGATAATTGAATTAAAATAATACATTCGGTGAATAATTTTATTCTAATTGTACTCGTTCAAACACGTTTAGCAACTAGTAGAAAACAAATTATGATTATTTTCTCGAGTGTAATGTTTCTGAACTTAATACACCAATGGACATTAGAATTAAGTTAGTTATTAATCTTATTCGACAGTAGTGTAACGATCCCTTGTGTGTTCTTGGAAACTGTAGATCTTAATTAATAGTTAAATATGATTGGCTAGAATTAATTGAGATCCTACACACAGACTAGAGGTGTAGCGTCAATCGTGTATAAGATGAGAGAAAATAGACTTAGATGGTTTGGTCATGTTATGATAAGAGAAAAATCGGAAGCCGTAAGAACAGTTGTAGTAATGAATGTTGAAGGAAGAAGGGGTAGAGGAAGACCAAGAAAGAGATGGAGAGATGTTATAGAATGCGATATGAGGACAGCTGATGTGTGCGTAGAGGATGTGGGAGATCGTGTCAAGTGGAAGTTTAGGATAAGAGTGGCTACGCCAAGTAATTGATATTAAGGTGATGAAGCAGAAGAAGGTTCTAATATTTTCATATTACATAATTAAAAAAAAACTGGTGGATAACAATTTTTGAAATAGTACTTAAGATGTACTTCATAAGTCATTAATATTTTAAAATATAGAGAGAAGAAAGAGTGCGGCAGAATAATGATAAAACTAATATATGCCACACTTCACCTTCAATCTATATTTCAAAATATTTATTACTTTTGAAATAATGGGTCAAATTTGTCATCGACCATCCATTTTCTTAATCAAATGATATTTTTATTTTATAAGCTAATTAAATATATATGTTGTTATTTAAAATTATAATGTTGACACCGATATAAGGTATAAATTATGAATTAAAAAAATTATTATACTATTAGATCGAGATACTCTAAATACTTAAAAAAAACATTATAGAAATATTAATGCCTTCTCAGCTTCGTATCGAAGCAAAATTAGTAAACTTCTATAGAAATGAAAAGGAGGGATCTAGTTAACAGGTTAACTATAATGACCGATTCAATTAAATCTTATTAATTAATTTAAATAAATGCATTAAGAGCAGGATATCTAGCACCGTGGAGTAGGTACACTATGGTCTGAGTTTATTATTGACGTCTTATAAGGTAAAATGAATAATTTTACTTAATTTATTTTACTATCTCAGCTTCTTAATTCGTACATCACTAGTGCTGCTTGTGTTTACTTATTTATTAATATTATTAGTTATTATATGGTATCACAAATTAAAATTATATGCATTTATAAAAATATGTTTCTATACAGTTATTGAATAATTAAAAAGAGGGTCAAGTATTACAATATAATATGATAATAGACATATTGAAACATTGTATTAGAGATGATAAAACCTAATAAAAATAGTTATGTTGTTTATCAAACTTACAATCCTTTATAATTCTACTTAATTTTTAATTTAATTATAATATAACATTAATTTATGTTCTTTGAAATTTTTTTTTAATATAAATGTATTTCTTTTAAACTTTACAATATATAGTTTTGTTAAAATTCATATTATGAAATTTAATCTATATGAATTTATACTATTCGTTTTTAGAATTATATTTATTTATCAGCTTAAAAATTGGCAAAGCTTATTTAAAAAATAATAAATTTTTGTTTTGAAATTTTATAAAACGTCTGTCTGTTGTTTATTTAAAAATAACACATTATTTTAAATTAATTTTGTATTTGTATAAAAACATTCATTCAAGTACTGATAGTTTAATATGAAATTATTACATATACTATTATTGTTGCGGTTAGAATATCAAGTCAATATATTTTTTAGATAATACAGAAATCTATAAATTTAATTTAGAAAATAATTACAGGTATTAGACATATTTTATTACTGTAAATAATATATTGTAAAATTCATATAATTCATTTAATATATATTGAAATTATTTTATTGTTCAATAAATGAAACATTTCATATATTCTAAAATTAACTATTCAATTTAATTTATATCAAACTATATTTAATCAAACAATAATCATGAAATACAAAACATTTTTAGTTTTTTATTGCAACTTATGATTTATCAAAACATGTATTTTTGTACCTAATCAGGCTATAATTTAAAGTGAAGTTAATACGGTTTGTACAGTTGTTAAAATTTTTTTGCGTAGTTGAAAGAAATATTTTGGGTATCTGAAAATCACTACAATTATAAGGGGAAAAAGTTCGAAAATAACCTTCTGGCTACTCCTTTACGATGTATAATTTTTAGCATTTTTGGCCTACATTATTAACTCTGTTGAACACCCTACAATATTGCATTTTAATACTTAGTATTTTCGCCAAATGTTGTCGCAGTTCCACATTTTTTAAAATACAAACAACATTTCTGAGTGTAAGTTGTGTTTATAAATGTTATCGACAATACACAGGCTATATTGCTTATTTTTAATATTATCAAATTGTATGTAAAATAAATGTATTCAGTAAAAGTAATATCTAGTTTTTGCTAGGTAAAAATCTACTAGTTAGTAATAATATTATATACAGGGTGATTCATTAAGGATAAGACACTCGTTTACTCAGTAACCATTGAAAATTTTAAATTTTTGGTAAGAAAAATATTGTTTGATTCAAAAAACACTACAATAATATGAGAAAACATATTTTGAATTTAATAAAATGTTTGAGTTTTAAATTAATAGCAAATGGCATTTGAATTTTTAATATAACTTTATTCATTTATTAGATATAAACACTTAAAGTTTCAAATTTTTGAGTTAATATACATGTATAATACAAAAGGGATTACAAATACAGGTAGCTAATTGGTTTTTATGACATTGCTGTCACAGTCACGGATTTTTTATTATCAATTATGA
This sequence comes from Daktulosphaira vitifoliae, assembly GCF_025091365.1. Taxonomy (NCBI): domain Eukaryota; kingdom Metazoa; phylum Arthropoda; class Insecta; order Hemiptera; family Phylloxeridae; genus Daktulosphaira; species Daktulosphaira vitifoliae. The sequence continues at coordinate 14,234,763 of NW_026099575.1, read as the reverse complement.
TTATCAATAGATATACTTTCTGTATTGTCAGTTAGTGTACTTATTAACTCACAACAATGTGTCTTACTACCATTGATAATAATAAAGCTGTGTACCTGCTTATATCGATGTCATAAAAATCAATTAGCTACCTGTATTTGTAATCCTTTGTGTATTATACATGTATATTAACTCAAAAATTTGAAACTTTAAGTGTTTATATCTAATAAACGAATAAAGTTATATATAGTTATCTTTAAGAAAAATATTAAAAATGTAAGTTAAAATCCTACAAATAACATTGACGTGTAGTACTCTAATATTATTCTATAATGGAAAGTAAAACTTTATCCTATTTCAAGTTAAAATTATATTAAGTATAACTAATTATAAATTGAATATTAGTTGTATATGCGATTTCCTATTCCTTAAATCAAATAGTTTAAGGAGAGTCATTTTGGAAAGGGAACCACTTAGACATTTACCCCAATAATTTTTCATGTAGTGTATTAAAATGTATGTTATTTATTGTTTTTTCATTATAAAACTCCATCCTACAAAGAACAACGAACGTTAAAAAAAGTCATTTTATTTATGTTAAAATGTATGAAAAATAGTCATATAGACATTTTTTAAAAATAGTTTTTGTTATATAAAATAAGTTTTGAGATTATATTATGTGGATAACTTGCACGTGAAGCGAGCGTCTTTGTAAAATTATGGGCCGGTTAAAAATTTACCCCAGTCTATTATAATCTAAAATGACGCTACTAAATGGATTATAAATAAATAAATTCAATTATCTAGAATAAAAATAAAAATAAATTCTTTTGGTATTTCTACTGATTAATTTAAAGAATATATTGAAATTTAAAAACTTAATTGGGTACTAACTACATAATTTTTATAAATTATTTATTGTAGAACAATTGATATATTTTGATTGTCAGTTGTAAATATCATAGCTCTTGTTTTAAATTTAATTTTCTACATTGAAGCTAAAATAATGTTAACTTACAAATTTATATACAATCAGTAACTATTTACAAAAGAAAAACGTACTAAAAAAATGTATTACATATTTTAAATAATTTATCTTTTTTAAAATTCTTGGCATAATGTGCTTTTATTGCAATTAGAAAAACAACGCCGGTATTCTGAAACAATCTGTAATAGGTATTGTTTTTGTGCGTCGTTTTTTGTTAAAATATTATTATACTCTCCTATGAGTTTCACGCCCCTCTCTGACAAAAATATTTATAACTTTTAAATTATATACTATTATTTTTCCTCTGATATATTAACTGTTGCCAAATACTAATATTTTTTATCAAAAAATATTAAAAATGACATAATACCAGTTGGATAATTAGAAGTGAATAAAAATTTATTGATTTATCACGTCAGAAATAACGCCCACATGAGTGTTGGACATATATAAATAAATGCATTTTTCATTTTGCATATCAAGTTCATCATAAAATGGCCACTCTTTACGAAACAATAACCAACCATAATCTATAAGATATACTTGAATACACACATCTAAATAATAAGCTGCAGCTAATAATTCTATTGGTACAAAAGTACTTTTTACATCCCCTAAAAAAATTTACGTAGGTCAGATGTAATAAACTTAGATTTTAAATTAACTTTTCAGAAAAAAAATATAAAATTATATCATACCCAATTCCTTGTCTGAAAAAGAAAAAAATTTTTCTCTACAAAGTGGACACTTCATTTGTTTTCTTTCTAACATTTTTTCTGAACAATTTTGACACATTTGATGTTTGCAATTCCATAATATTACAGTAGAATCTTCATAACAAACTGGACATTGTTTAACCCCTTTTTAAATATAATTGATAATTAAGATAAATATTTTNGTAACAAACTGGACATTGTTTAACTCCTTTTTAAATATAATTGATAATTAAGATAAATATTTTAAGTGAAATCAAATAAAAGTTTGTTTAATTTATCGCTCTAATTTAGTCTTAAAAGAATTTTTCGAAAAAGTAACCAATTTTTACTTGTTGGCCAATTCAGGGCCATTTTATAACTAACCTTCATCCATATCTGTAATATATAACAAAAATTCATACATGATTCTGTACTATAAATAAAAATTACATCTAATTGATCTTATCTCTTTTAAAAATATCAGAAGACTAAAAATATTTTAAAAATATTTCTCGTGTGAGAAGTTTTTTGAAGTTTTTTGAAGGTACAACAAAGTTTGGTAACAATTTACATGACTTAATATATTGTTTACAATATTATTGATGATGGAAATAAAAAATTAATGGTTTATAAAAATACGTCTCTAATAAATATTTTTTCGTAACAAATTATCCTTAGATGTTTCTCATTTTGCAATTTACAAAAAGTCATTTTTTTTATTCTAAGAAAATAGAATATTACAAAATAAATCATTCAATAGAAAAATAAAGACAAAACCAGATAATTTATATTTTATTATAAATAAAACTACAATGTTAAATGTCTTGTATTGTCACTAATAAATTATTATGTCGTATTAGTAGTTATGTCGAATCATTTTGTTTACAAATATAATGGATTTAGTTATTAATAAATTACAATATATTGTATTAATATGTATAAGTGGGTCACTTATACATATTTTTTTTACTCATTAAAGTAGTTTTTGAAGATTTTTTAAGCGCAATGTTTCCCTTTTATGCATATTTAGAACTATCAGATAGTAAGATTTACTTCAGAATTGTTTTTTACAGTGTTAAAACGTTTTGTATATTTATATAGAAGTCATTTTATTCGTTGTCAGCTATTTACTACAAGGCCAAATTAAAAATCATAAGAAAACTGATGTATAATAGAATCCGACGTAATTTTAATAAACGTCCTTCAGGATAAATAAATCTTATATTACTGGTGAAATGTAAATTGCATAATCAATGTTATTATTTTCAACACTATTTTTTGTATTGGACTAGGTAACCTAGCCATGATATCATTCTATACCCGAGAAACAGTAAGGATCCAGTAGAGAAACAGTAGAGCAAGTCCATTATTATTACTATTCAGAAGAGCAAAAAATACAATTTTTTTCTTAAAAGGCTCTATTGAAACAATTAAATTAATTTATAAATAACTCAATAAATATGTATTCTATGATTAAAATGGAGAAGTATTAGTTAATTTGTGTACTATTTTTGTATCTTCGTCGAAGTACTATCGACGTACAACAGATAAAAAGATACATAAAAAATTTTCATATGTTGATACACAAAAAAAAGAAATGTTATATAATGGAACCTACTGCTTTGAGGTATAGAGTTATTCAATTAAGTGTTATAGAAAATATGATTTGAGGTTATTTGCAAAATATCACTATAAATTTATATTAAAAAATATATTATATGATATAGAAGTTAATACCTGAGTCTTTAATTATCACGTGTTTATTTAAATAGTCATTGAACTTTTCTTTAGTAACAAACAATTCTTCCATAACTGGATTTTTTGTTAGACTCTAATTTTTATTTAATTTATAAATAAAAATAATTCATCTTAAAAATTAATTTTATTTATAAAAATTTAAATGTAAAACTTACGATTAAAATTTTTTTTTGTAGTTTACTATGTAAACTACCATCTCTACATATTAAATCAGATAAAATTCTGTACAAAAAATACCTTTTGTTCAATATATCAACGGGGACCACATTAACAGTGAATAGTTGGGAAGTCACAGGTTCTTTATATGTAAACCCCAAACTATTACATTTTTCTCGTTTCCATTCGTCATCAATTGGATTAAAGTACTGTGGAATCGTTAAATCTTGTATAGAAAGTACAAATTTTCCAAATTCATTTATTATAACTGAACTCATAAACCCAAATTTCTGAAAGTTTCATAAAAAATTTAATAAAATGATTTATGACATTAAAAATCTATTGACATAGATTTTATAAAAATCAACGTTTTTAAAAAATGTCCTACTTTTTAACTCGCATCTTAATACTTTTAATAACGGAGAATTACTGATATTTGTTTAAAAAGATTGTACGCTTATTGGGAAATTTGCTTCAGGCTCCATACCCGGTTGTTACATTCTAAAATTTTTATATATCTCCAAAACATTTATTAATCTATCTTAATTACCATAAAAATTAGAGCCAGCCCTTACTCCACAAACCAATTATAGTTTCATTATTAAAAACCCTAGGACAGTGACGTCACAACATAGTTGAAACAAGTGTAGATGATACTTGACAATAATATAAAATTACTATCATACGTTTCGATAAAAATATATTAACAATGTTTACTTTAACATATATTTAAATATCGGAGTAATACTGGAACATTTTTAAAAATTAAGTTGAGAAGATTTACTTTACTTTTTTCAGCTGCTCTTTTGAATTCCTACCGTGGGCAGGACAAGTATCAGGTTTTCAATAAAAATAAATGCCTAATGAAAGGTAAATACCTTGAATATTTATAAAAAATATTTTGATTTATTAATTTTTAAATATTTATGGCAGTTATAAATAAAAAATTTTAGAAGCATAGAAAATTTCTGATATTAAGAAATTGGAATTTTTTGAAGGATTTCCTTATTTCCAGGGAACGAGGGAGCCTAGCGGGACTCATGCCCAATCTGGGAGGGCCGAGAGAGATGCGGCGCAGACTTTTAGTTAGCGTCGTACACTCGGTCCTCCTGTACGGGTCCCCGGTTTGGGCGGATACTCTTGAGTATTCGTCCAAAAACCGTGAAGCCCTGCTCAGGGTGCAGAGGCGGGCGGCGATCCGGACANGCCCTGCTCAGGGTCCAGAGGCGGGCGGCGATCCGGACAGTTTCGGCGTACCGAACGGTGTCTGGAGTGGCGGCGGGTATCCTGTCGTCACTGTCACTCGCCGACCTGCTCACCGAGGAACGCGCCGCCGGGCATGAGCTCCGCCGAGAACGCAACCGGTCCCTCTAACCCGAGGACCGGCTAGCACTCAGGTGGATGACCATGCTCCGGTGGCGGACTCACCTTTCGGAGGAAACGACGAGAGGTGAGTGGACCAGGTCCCTCATAAGACCCGATCGGCTGGACAGGTGGGTGGACCGGACGACTCACGGTGAGATGACTTATCTCCTCACACAAGTAATGTCCAGCCACGGCTGCTTTAACGAGTACTTGCACCGTATTTGTAAAGCAGCTGCGCCGATGTGCGACCACTGTTTGGATCGCCCGGGAGAGGCTGATAGTGCTCTGCACATCCTCTTCCGGTGGGAGGCGTGGGCCCAGGAACGGGATTCTCTGGAGTCCCGTCTAGGGTCCACGCTCCGAGTCGGGTCCCTGGTGGACCTGATGTTGGGAAGCCGGGAGGCGTGGATGCTCGTCCAGGCGTTCGCCGAATCCATCTTGAAAAAGAAGGAGGAAACTGAACGCCTGAGACAGAGGCAGCCGTGCCGCCCGGTACAGGAGGACCTAAGGCGCTGCTTTAGGCCGGCGCCTTAGGTATTTTGTGTTTAATTTTATGTGTTGTGAGTTTTTTTGTCCCTCTCGCATTGAACGGGGGAGGCCACTCCACTTTATGAATCAGCTTTTGATTAATTTCGGGCTGATTCACAACGTGGTGGTGTAATTTTTAAAGACGGCGTGGGCCGCCATGAAGTAATACCTAACGATAGTTCCAGGGCGGCCTACAACTAAGCCGGTCGTGGAAAAAAAAAAGGGAACGAGGGAAATATTTTTATTTTTTGAAGGTGACGTGTTTAACTAAACACAACTTATGAACATTTGTTGTATAGTTCAAAAAAATTGTTACAATAATGTCTAAGAAAATATGGCGATATTTTTAAAGAAAACTAATATTTTCTCAAGTAGCATCGAAGCTAAAAACGATCTCAAATAAAAAAACTATTTCTAAACAATTTATATTCAGACACGTGAATTGAAATTATTAATAATAAACGTATTTAGAAATTTTAAACATTAGATAAGATAGAAAATATTGCCTCTGATTAATTATAAATTAATTTTCATTAATAATTTATTTTATAATAAATATTTTGTTCAGTTCACAGTCAAAAAAACTGAAATTTCGGTCTTTTACGCTTCTGATACTTTGAATACCAATTAATTAATATTACTAGATATTTAATAATTGAACTAATCCGAGCAAAGTGGGATCGGAAAAAAGTGCAACCCCATCGAGCAAAGTAAAACCAACAAATTTAAACCCACGTGTAACCCCATCGAGCAAAGTAAGCCTAACAAATTCAAACCCACGTGAAACCCAGCAAAGTGGGATCGGAAAAAAGTACAACCCCACCCCACAACAAATCCAAATCCGTCCACTATTCTAGCAGACGCTACAAAAGCGAAGTTAGATGATTTCGGAAAAAAGTCCAAACGTTTCGAACGTACGTCTCGCTACGGAAACCAAGGGTTTGCTACACGATCTAGAGAAGGGGCGGCAAAGACCGATTACCAAGTAGGTAACAGATTACGGAAATCGGTAGCACGCCCGACGCGTCGATCGGGTTCGGGGGGGGGGGAATATACAGAAGTAGAATACTCATTAAAACCGATTAATATTTCATATTTAAGTATAGTATTGACTGTATTGATTAATGTGATTTGTAAATTTTAGATTGTGCACGGTCTTTGGTAAAGCTACAAAATTTTCACTTCTGTTGTTGTACTCACGACGTGTTGCTGGTTTTTTTTTAGCCTGTGCTTGCCCTCCCTTACTGTTCGTCGCCGTTCCTCCAAAATGGTACTGTAAGCTTTTCGTTAGTTCTTATCTTTAATTTTATTTTCATATATATTGTTTACTTTTCAGATCGCGTGTCAAACCTCTATTCCATAAGATATTGCCATTCGACAACGGAGGATCATCACGATTACTACGTGCAGTTCGCTCTTGGAGTTCATCGAAAACGATTATTTCTTATTTAATTTACAACAAAATTCCTTTACCAATATTATTGTATCGGTTTACGTTTGAGTCTCTCATTAAACCGTGTTTTTCTAATAATAATTATATCTATTTGTACTTAGAGTATATTACTTCAATAACAACTAAATTTTTTTATGTGTGTGTGATCAAGACAATAATAAAACATTAATTAATAAAGAAACGTTAATTTTTTTTTTTTTTTTTTAAAAGAAACTAATATCCTATGTTTACAATATTATTTACCATAGGTCGATAAAATAATAAATAATTTTACATTTAATACCAATCTGGGAGGNACAATATTATTTACCATAGGTCGATAAAATAATAAATAATTTTACATTTAATAAATTATTAATTATTTTAATGCATTCAAATTATATTTCAAGTACTGTATTTCAATATGAATAAAAAATTTTTTTATGTGTGTTGTTGCCCAATAATGAAACATGATTTTTCCTATTTATATTACTTTTTTATTTGAAAAAATAATAATTATGTGTGCAATATTTTTAAATACATTAAGACTTTATTATCTGATATTTTATTAGTTTTTACATTTTATGTATGGCAATTATCGTACATGGTGACTCTTACTTAGTCGATTATTATACATTGAATTTCCGATTCATAATCGTTTTGTTCGAATGACGAACAATTCACTATTGTATTATTTTAAACGTTACGAGTTTAAATATTTATTTATTTAGCGAATACTTGGAATATTCGTTTTTGCCTACTCCATTAGTTACATTCGACGTACTTTAATTTCGAATACTATACTTAAATATGAAATATTAATCGGTTTTAATGAGTATTCTACTTCTGTATATTCCCCCCCCCCCGAACCCGATCGACGCGTCGGGCGTGCTACCGATTTCCGTAATCTGTTACCTACTTGGTAATCGGTCTTTGCCGCCCCTTCTCTAGATCGTGTAGCAAACCCTTGGTTTCCGTAGCGAGACGTACGTTCGAAACGTTTGGACTTTTTTCCGAAATCATCTAACTTCGCTTTTGTAGCGTCTGCTAGAATAGTGGACGGATTTGGATTTGTTGTGGGGTGGGGTTGTACTTTTTTCCGATCCCACTTTGCTGGGTTTCACGTGGGTTTGAATTTGTTAGGCTTACTTTGCTCGATGGGGTTACACGTGGGTTTAAATTTGTTGGTTTTACTTTGCTCGATGGGGTTGCACTTGCTCCCGATCCCTCATTTCTGGGTTTCACGTGGGTTTAAATTTGTTGGTTTTACTTTGCTCGATGGGGTTGCACTTTTTTCCGATCCCACTTTGCTCGGTTTCACGTGGGTTTGAATTTGTTGGGTTTACTGTGTACGATGGGGTTGCACTGTTTCCGTTATCATTTGCTCCGTCCCCACTATCCTTTCTGCATTTCTAGTATTCAACTAATTTTCTTCTTTTAATTAATTTTAATAGGAAGTGCGATACCACAAGCCACAACTGATTACCATTATCAACGTTAAACACATACTGACATCTATATTTTAGGAATAAATAAAATCATAAGGATTAATGATTACAATACATCTAATTTAACAAAAGAACCGCAAAAATTAAGTAGAAACGACTTGGCTCGTCTAATGGAAGACAAGTACTAAATTATCATAATTTTTTTAGATAAATTGTGATTAAAATATTATATTTTTGCGTGAATTTTCTATACTTAATATCAAAATTACACTAATTGTGTGAGAAATTAAAATGCATATTAAAAAATTAATCTAAATTTGAATTTTTTTTGAAAAAATATAATAAATTAAGAATAATTTGTAAAAAATTATTTTGACGAGCAAGATAAGAACCTTTTACGCCTAATGTGAAAGACTGAAGTTTAACCGACTAGACAACTATTCATTATATATGTAATTGGATAAAAAGGACAATTTATGTTTGTTCGAAAATTTAAAATCATTTATCTTAACTCTTTGGCAAAACATTCAAACAAGTTTTATTTTTATTCAATTTAAATTAGATTCATGATTTTAAGAATCGGTGGACTTATTACTATGTCAAATCCTTGTAAGGTATTTTAAAATAAAATTATAAAAATTTAAAATCAAAAATATAAAATCGAGAATTTTAACAAAATAATAGTTTTTAGCTACGATGCGAAGCTGAGAAGGTATTGGTTTTACTATGATATATATATATATTTTTTTTTTGTGTCTGTTACCACTTTTTCTCAGCTTTCACCGAACGGATTTCTTTCAACGATACGTCAAAAGATCTCAAATCGTATCTAGTCGAAGACATTACCCTTAAAAATTGAAAAAAATTCCCCAGTTACCCGTAAATGGGGGAAACCTCCAAAAAAATTATGAATTTAAAAATCGCTAATTTTCGAAATTTTCGAAATTTTTTTTGTCTTTACCTATCATTTGGTTTTCTACGAGAATATTAAATAAATAATATCAATACTAATAGTTTCATAAGAAAATAAATTACAATATAATAGCTATAATTATTTAATTATAATAATTTACGCGGTATTAAGTGTAATATGTTAATAAAATGTAATAAATATTTTTTATCAAATTAAAAGCATAACAAGCGATTTCACTCGGCGATTGGTCGTCCGAGTATCTCGCGTCATACAATTGTATCACTTGTACCTGACTAATTGTATTATTAGGTTGGGTTTTAATATTTGTACCATAAAAATAAACTATCACTAGTCCATTTTTTTTTCAAAAATGAGGTGAGACAATTTTTAAATACGTTTTCAATGACAATTAAAAATATGACTTTGTTAAAGTTTGTCATTAGGATACAAATGCACTACAAAAATAAATTATAAAAACTACTATTATTATAAAGCAAATTTTCTGATTGCTTTAATAGCAATATCCTTTTGAAATTAAAATATGTACGTGTACATTCAGTACATTTCTTTAGTTTAATTCTTAAAATATTTTATGTAGTTTCCTATCAATAATTATAATATTATACATAATTATATAATAATTATTATAATATTAATTGTATATTATAGTTGATTTTTAATATATGTTTGTTAGCTCTGTGAACTTTAAAAGTAAAAAGGTGTGGTGCTAAGGTATTTAAGATATGGAATATTTATTTTCAAATATCAAAGATAATAATAATATAATTGTTAATCATTCAAATTTTAATAGTTCCAATATCATATTACATTTTATATTTTATTTATATATAGATAAATGTTTACTTTTTATAATTTTAAGTTTCCAAATGACTCTATACAATTGTTTGTTAAGCTATTAGAATAATAGCATAAGTATTTGAATCATATTGAAAACCGTAACTACTGTTACTTTGAACAAGATTCCTAATATTTGTATGATATCTTTCTTGAATTGGCTTATCATCGTCTTGTTGTGCATTTGGATTATTAATATACCAACTAGAAATACTTAAATATTCTGATAAATTCCCTTCTAAAATTCTTAAAATACTAGTATGCTTATTAAAAAATGATCGTATATCATTCTGCATCGTTATAAGATTATTTATAAAACATTCATCTGATAAAAGATTATAATTTTCTCCTATTGCTATTAAATTACTTAAAATATAATGAATGAGATTAATAAGTGTATTATCTAAAGTATACGTGGATAAGTTAACCATTTTAAAAAAATATAATAATGAATTTTTCATCTTTTTAAGTTCTTTGATAACGATTTGATAATTTTCAGCCAAACTTTTTAGACATTCTATTTGCAAGTCATCGTTGCAGTTATTTTTACAATGATGCCAGAAATCTATCGATAATTCGGTTAAACGTTGTAGATCAATGCCATAATAAACGCTCAATAACAAATGGAATTGCCATACTCTATCGATAAAATTCTGATATGTAATAATGCTAGTGTCCGAACCACGTGGAAATAGTTCATTTAAAGTAAACTCTTTAATATTATATTCAAAACTCTTACCACGGAATGAAAATTTAATTTCAACTTCCTGCGTTGTTAATTTTCTCCACGCTGGGTGCTGCATCAAAGCATTAAATTCAGAAACACTTATGGCTCTTAGGATAACAGCATAAGCATTTGAATCATATTGAAAACCGTAACTACTGTTACTTTGAACAAGATTCCTAATATTTGTATGATATCTTTCTTGAATTGGCTTATCATCGTCTTGTTGTGCATTTGGATTATTAATATACCAACTAGAAATACTTAAAGATTCTGATAAATTCCCTTCTAAAATTCTTAAAATACTAGTATGCTTATTAAAAAATGATCGTATATCATTCTGCATCGTTATAAGATTATTTATAAAACATTCATCTGATAAAAGATTATAATTTTCTCCTATTGCTATTAAATTACTTAAAATATAATGAATGAGATTAATAAGTGTATTATCTAAAGTATACGTGGATAAGTTAACCATTTTAAAAAAATATAATAATGAATTTTTCATCTTTTTAAGTTCTTTGATAACGATTTGATAATTCTCAGCCAAACTTTTTAGACATTCTATTTGCAAATCATCGTTGCAGTTATTTTTACAATGATGCCAAAAATCTATCGATAATTCGGTTAAACGTTGTAGATCAATGCCATAATAAACGCTCAATAACAAATGGAATTGCCATACTCTATCGATAAAATTCTGATATGTAATAATGCTAGTGTCCGAACCACGTGGAAATAGATCATTTAAAGTAAACTCTTTAATATTATATTCAAAACTCTTACCACGGAATGAAAATTTAATTTCAACTTCCTGCGTTGTTAATTTTCTCCACGCTGGGTGCTGCATCAAAGCATTAAATTCAGAAACACTTATGGCTCTTAGGATAACAGCATAAGTATTTGAATCATATTGAAAACCGTAACTACTGTTACTTTGAACAAGATTCCTAATATTTGTATGATATCTTTCTTGAATTGGCTTATCATCGTCTTGTTGTGCATTTGGATTATTAATATACCAACTAGAAATACTTAAAGATTCTGATAAATTCCCTTCTAAAATTCTTAAAATACTAGTATGCTTATTAAAAAATGATCGTATATCATTCTGCATCGTTATAAGATTATTTATAAAACATTCATCTGATAAAAGATTATAATTTTCTCCTATTGCTATTAAATTACTTAAAATATAATGAATGAGATTAATAAGTGTATTATCTAAAGTATACGTGGATAAGTTAACCATTTTAAAAAAATATAATAATGAATTTTTCATCTTTTTAAGTTCTTTGATAACGATTTGATAATTTTCAGCCAAACTTTTTAGACATTCTATTTGCAAGTCATCGTTGCAGTTATTTTTACAATGATGCCAGAAATCTATCGATAATTCGGTTAAACGTTGTAGATCAATGCCATAATAAACGCTCAATAACAAATGGAATTGCCATACTCTATCGATAAAATTCTGATATGTAATAATGCTAGTGTCCGAACCACGTGGAAATAGATCATTTAAAGTAAACTCTTTAATATTATATTCAAAACTCTTACCACGGAATGAAAATTTAATTTCAACTTCCTGCGTTGTTAATTTTCTCCACGCTGGGTGTTGCACCAAAGCATTAAATTCAGAAACTTTTGAGGCCCTTACTCTCAAATCAATAGCACCATATATAAAAAGTAAAAAAAATAAAGACAGTTGAGACATGTTGGAAAAATAATTATTTGATATCAATACAATTACAGTAAAAGAACGTCTTCCCTTTTTATACAAGTAAATGGTACTGTTCTCTTTGTTTAATATAAAAGTACATAATTGTTATTTTCGTTAAAATTTAGAGGACTGGGTAAATAAAATCTATTAAAATGTATTTATTAAAATGCGTATTTACGCAAATAGAGAAAATATGTTCTATTATTTTACAATTAATCGTTAATGCTACTTTTAAATTTTCTAGTGAATAATTTTGTCAGCAATAATAATAGTTATTTTAAATTTAGAACCTTTTATTATATTCAGTATCGTACTAAGACGGATATTTTTTACCTCGATGAGAAGCTGAAAAGGTATTAGTTTTAGTATGATGCGTTTATTGTTGTCTGTTACCTAATTTTTACTGCTTTTCTTTTTTAAAAAGTTGTAGCAGTTTTAGGTAAAAAAAAAAATTGAAAATGACGAAAATTAGCGATTTTTAAACTTGTAATTTTTTAAAGATTTCGCCCATCTACAGGGAACGAGGGAAAAATTTTACAATTTTTGAGGGTAATGTTTTCGATTAGATATGATGTGCGATTTTTTGACGTACCGTTAAATGAAATTGATTTGGTGAGAGCTGAGAAAAAATAATAATAAATACACAAAAATAAACACAGTAAAATTTAAACCTTCTCAGCTTCGTATCGAAGCTAAAAAATATTCACATAATCAAAGGAATGTATTAAAAATAAGTTTTTAACTTAAGAGTTATGAACTAATACTACTTTTTATCTTTTAAATAAATTTATAAATTCAATAATCATTGATATATTTTTAAAAAATTAAAATATTATTAATTTTTGAATATTTTGTTGAAAAATTTAAATATTCGTGGTTACTCTTAATGCGAGGCTTGTTAAAAAATTTGGAATGAAAGTGATAAATCTATCCATTCGTAGTCATAAATATAGTATTTAAAATGGTTAGTTACTCGGGAAATAATGTATTAAATATTGATATTATATCATAAAGTTTTGATAAAGTATATATCTTTGCCTTACAGAAAATTTATTTTTTAAATATGATGTAAATATTCCTTTGAGTGTTATGTACAATTATATGTAAAAATTGTTGAAAAAACACTAAATAATAATTCATTTAAAACCATATTGGATTAATTTATCACTTTCAATTTTAAAGAAACATCTCACAGAACAAAATACATTATTATAAAAGTAGAAAAAAATAATCATTCAATAACTTCTAATATGTATTATCAAACCTGATTTAAAGTTATTTTTCCACTTAAAACGTAAAATTAAACTTATTCATCTGCTAATTATAAATTTCAATATCATAGTAATTTATAACATTTTAACAATTATAATATTATATATAATTGTAATATAGTCACAGTGGAAAGTTCAACTTTTTTTTTTAAAATGCTCAATAAACTCAACTAAAATGTTCTATAAAAACGATTAAATTTGACGAAAAAGCACCAAATTTTGTACTAACTCTTTTTTTAAGTCATCAAATTTTAATATAAAAGTTTTAAAAACATGTATTTTCCAAATTTTATGTTTTAAATCTTTAATTATCTGAAAAAACTGAAACCAAAATCGGAATAAACGTTTCAAATTTTTTACAGAATTCACATAAATATTACAGACCACATAAAGGCTATTAAACCTATGTTATAAACCACTCCCACTAATAACTCTCTTATCATCAAGTTCCCTTGTGCTTTTATAGAACAATTAAAAACAATCCTGTCACTCTTAACAGAACTTTGAAATATCTAAACCTTAATCTTCATTTTTTTATAAATACATAATGTAACATAATTAAAAAAATAAATAATGATTTTTAGCTTCGATGCGAAACTGAAAAGTTATTAATTTTACTATGATGTGTTTTTTTTTTTTATTATTATTATTATTATTTTTTTTTTTTTTGT
>NW_026099575.1:14207689-14219989 GCF_025091365.1 Daktulosphaira vitifoliae | reverse complement strand
ACATTTTTTACTTTAAAGTGCTATAACTTTTTAAAAAATGTATGGATCAATACAATTTTTTCATGAGAAGTAGTATTTATATACATCTTTCATTGGATATACTTTTTTTTTAAATCAGACTATTTCCCTATATATGGGGGGGCTTAAAATATAAAAAATGCATCATAAAAAATTAAAATTTTCAACTTAACTTTTGAAAATGTTCCGGAAGGTCTGACACTTTTATATATATCTTAAATTAAAGTTAATGTAATATACTTTAATTTGAAAAAAAAAAATTTGACCTCTGGACTTGTCTTCATGGTGAAAACGGCTACCGAATGCTATTTTTGTGTGAAAATTTTCGATTTTATAATTTACATTTTTTACTCTAAAGTGCTATAACTTTTTAAAAAATGTATGGATCAATACAATTTTTTCATGAGAAGTAGTATTTATATACATCTTTCATTGGATATACTTTTTTTTTAAATCAGACTATTTCCCTATATATGGGGGGGCTTCAAATATAAAAAATGCATATAGAAAGTAGAACTTTTTCAACTTAACTTTTGAAAGTGTTCCGGAAGGTCTGACACTTTTATATATATCTTAAATTAAAGCTAATGTAATATACTTTAATTTGAAAAAAAAAAATTTGACCTCTGGACTTCCCTTCATGGCGAAAATGGCTACCGAATGCTTTTTTCGTGTGAAAATTCTTGATTTTATTATTTATATTATATTTAACTTTATAATGCTATAACTTATTGAAAAGNATCAATGTAAATTTGTTTTTATAGATGCTTGATATCTTTACTTATCATTTGGTATATATTTTTTGTAAATCTGACACTTAACCTGCCCACAGGGGGGGATTTAAAATGACAACTTTTTCACAAAAAATTAAAATTTTCAACTTAACTTTTGAAAATGTTCCGGAAGGTCTGACACTTTTATATATATCTTAAATTAAAGTTAATGTAATGTACTTTAATTTGAAAAAAAAAANTCCAACTATGCCACGTCACCACTGTGCCGCGACCCCCCTGTGCTGGGTTTTTTTAAAACAATGATCCTAAAGAAATTTTAACATAGTAAATTAATAATAATAACATTTCTTTTTAACTTTATAATGCTATAACTATTGAAAAGTGTATTGATCAACACAATTTTTTTATGAGAAATAATATTTTTTTAATATTCCCTTTTTCATTCAGGATAATAATAATAAATAGCAGATCGTGTAGTTTTTGGAATAATCCACCAATTTTTTAAAATTAAACACTATCTAAAGATTTGCATCGAAGCGTTTATTTTTGATAGTGATTTTAATCACTGTCAGATATCATTATACTTGATCCAACTATGCCACGTCACCACTGTGCCGCGACCCCATGTGCTGGGTTTTTTTAGTTTAAAATGCTATAACTTTTTAAAAAATATATGGATCAATACAATTTTTTCATGAGAATTAGTATTTATATACATCTTTCATTCGACATACTTTTTATGAATTTTTTTGACAATTTCATATTTAATTTTACATAAAAAATTATTGTAAATTAATAATATAGTCACAATTTGTTTTACATTTGATTTATAGGAACAATAAAGGTGTTATAAGATTAAAGTGCTTAAATAAATAATAAAATAATGTACCCTAACTATAAACTGTTCATTTTTAGACATTTAAAAATAATCAAAATTTAAAATTTATTATTAAAAATTGTCTACTCATGTACATTTGATTCCAGAGCCAATTTTTAAGTATACTTTGTAAAATGACTCACTTAAATAGAAAAAATTTCAGTCATTCCCAAATGTATTTATATCTTCTCTTTAAAAATATTGTCTTCAATAAAAAAAAACGTTTGTCAATGATTGTTTTTAAATTTCATATTTATTTAATTCTAAGCACTAGGTAGTATTGTATTTATGATAAAATCTAGTATACATATATGGATTATTTAAATTATTTACTTAGAATCTTTTCAATAGTACTGTGTTTTCTGCAAAATAATTGTTCAAGCGGATTAGAACAATTAACACTGAACCAAAAAATAAAACTTATCATAAAACTCAATGATATATTAACATTGAATGATTCGTGGAAAAGTTTTTCTAACATCTTAGTTACGACTAAAAAAAATCAAAAAGTATCAGTAGAAAAATTTTTGAATATCTTGTTGGTTTTGATAATACGGTCATTAATAAAAACGAAATAACAGGCAATTCAACAATACGCAATAATTATTATTTAGCCATTGAAGCTAAATAACTAAGCTAACTATCAACCTATATTAGAGTTGGTCATTAAAATGGTTAAATGTAAGTATATAGAAAAAATAAAAAAGATCATTTCTCTATTGCAGTTGTTAATGATTGAATTTATGAACATGTTTAAAACTCCAAATCAAGTACTTTCGGATAATGATATGGGAAAACAACACAATGTAATAATAGATATAGAAAGATTAATTAGCCATTTTAATTTTCTTATAAATGTATGATACATGTCCTAGAAAAACTTCACGAAATGGATATAATATCCAACATTCAGTTATTATTAATTACTAAACTTAAAAATATGTACGATAATATTTACCCCAATTATGACAATGTGGGTGAGTTCATTATGTTTTTAAAAAAATTATCAAAAAATATCTCTACCATATCGTCAGTTATTTGTTATTTTCAGTATAATTATTTAATTTATCAAAGAACTTGAAACATGAATTTAGTTTACTAGTTAATTATAATAAAAAAGATAATCCACTTCCAAGTTATTTAAATTTATTTGTGCGAAATTTGACGATGAAATAGTTAAAACTATGCAAATGTATACCTTTAATTTGGTTGGATTTAATTTTAATTAATTATCTAATTTACTTCGTAAAGTATTGGCTCAAATTGTAATGAACGACTCAGACTCTGTTAATATTAAATACTCCAAACATGTAATAATTAAATATCAAGTGTCATTTAATTTATAAATTATTGAAAAGGTTAAACAAAATTACACAAAATTACTATTATATCAATATAATATATTATATTATAATAATGTTAATATTCTAAAAATGTTGGAATAATATAATATATTGTAAAAATTCTTTCAATTGATTTTTATTTTAAATTTGATTTCCGATTGTTTTAAATAGAATATAATTATGTAGTATAATTTTAAAAGTTATTATTTTTAATTACGTGATAATGAAATGCTGTTTATTACATTAATTGCTCTATAATTATTTAGAGCTAAAATTTTCCTCTACCCTCTATTTGTTTTAAGTAATAATAAAAAAAAATTATCCTTTAAATTAGTGTTCAAAATATATTACGTATTTCTAAGTTAAAATACAAGTACATAGTCACATAAATTTGATAATTGAATTAAAATAATACATTCGGTGAATAATTTTATTCTAATTGTACTCGTTCAAACACGTTTAGCAACTAATAGAAAACAAATTATGATTATTTTCTCGAGTGTAATGTTTCTGAACTTAATACACCAATGGACATTAGAAATAAGTTAGTTATTAATCTTATTCGACAGTAGTATAACGATCCCTTGTGTGATCTTAATTAATAGTTAAATAGTTTAATAGTTAAATGTGATTGGCTAGAATTAATTGAGAACCTACACACAGACTAGAGGTGTAGCGTCAATCGTGTATAAGATGAGAGAAAATAGACTTAGATGGTTTGGTCATGTTATGAGGAGAGAAGATTCGGAAGCTATAAGAACAGTTATAGAAATGAATGTTGAAGGAAGAAGAGGTAGAGGAAGACCAAGAAAGAGATGGAGAGATGTTCTTGAATGTGATATGAAGACAGCTAATGTGAGCGTAGAGGATGTGGGAGATCGTATCAAGTGGAAGTTTAGAATAAGGGTGGCCGACCCCAAGTAGTTGGGATTAAGGCGAGGAAGAAGAAGAAGAGATGGAGAAAAAAATCAGAGTTCATTTAATTTTTATTCCATTTAAATTGACTAACTTTAGGACTCTAGGATTTTATACGTTGTATCTAGTAATGCTATTACCCACTAATTACTACATTCTTGTGGATCAATTTATATTTTTTATGACATATTAATACTCCAGTCCTTCAGAAGTCTTTTTTAATGTCAAATACTCTTTATAATACTATGTAATTAATTGATTTTTAATATGTTAAATATAATCTGTAAAAAATTTCAATTAAAAATTACATTTTTATCTTAATTTTTTGTTCCTAGAAAGTTGATTTTTATGGAAATTTATAATTTAAAAATGTTGAAATTTTAAACATAAATTCAGTTCAACTTATAAGTTTATAATTTTTATCATTGAATAGAAAATTTAATGAGAAATAAAATATTGTATTTTTTAGATTAATATGTGATCAGAAACTTATATAATTACTTTTAACAGACAATTTATGAGTAATACTCAAAGTTTCGTTATAATTACTGTTTTTTTTAATTTATATTGTAATAAATCATTAAAATAAATGTTTTAGTATTAATTTCTATAAACACCTTATGTTTAAATAATTATTTATATTGATATACTGCACATAATATATTCTGCTTGGTATGTATTTTTATATTAATTAGAAAAATTGTGTTATTATTTAGTCCAAATACAAAACTAAAATTGTAGATTTGAAATCGTCACAGAAATAAATTTAGAAAAGTATATTTTAGTCTCGGTGAAAATTCCTTGTAGACCAGTAAATTTATTTATAAATAACAAAAGATTTTTCTTTTAAGTATTACATCATAATAACTACTTTATAATTTCTCCGTAAAAATAACAATACTAAATTATTAAATATAAACTTCATACTATATTTAGTTTCTATAATAAATATGTATTCATATATTACACTTATAAATCATAAAACTTGGAATCAGGATATAAATAAAGAAATAGGAAATAATTTTTCCACCAAATTTTTAAAATTAAACACTATCTACAGATTTGCATCAAAGCGTTTTTTATGTTAGTGATTTTAATAACTGTCAGATTATATCTATACTGGACCCAACTATGTCATGTTTCCAATATCCTGGGTTTTTTTTATATAAAATTTTAATAATATACATTTAGTAAATTTTGAGAATGTAATATTTGCTGCCATGTCCCTACTGTTCCGAGACTCCAATGATTTTTTTTGTTTTCATATAACATTAATTTTGTAATGAATAATGTAAAATAATTTACAACGTTTTTTTATTGTACTATCATAAAATATTACAAATGACATTACACTATAAGTGAATAATCATCTATGGATTTGTTACATCAGATATAACGCCCACGTGTGTGTGCGACATATATAAATAAATACTTATTTTATTCATAAGTAACAAAAAAATTTTTTTGAAAATTATTGCATCAAACTCTTTAAATTTTTATATTTGTTTGAAGTAAAGATATATTCAAAATAAAATAATATATATACATATATATTTATTTATTTATTCATATATTATACTATTAAATCAAAGAACCACTAATCTGGATATAATTAAGGAAATAGGAGTTGATGTTGCTTTTGTGATTATCCACCAATTTCATAAAATTAAACACGATCTACAAATTTGCATTGAAGTGTTTCTTATAATAGTTATTTTAATCACTATCGGACATCGCTTTTACTTGTTCCAACTAAGCCTCGTCAATACTGTGCCGCCGTTTTTTTGTTTGTATATATCAAATATTTAGTAATAAATATAGTAAATTAATTTACAAATTTTATGTATAAATGATGTATAATATTGTACATCTCAAAAAAAAATAATAATTAATTTTATAAAAACACTTGTATTTTTTATACTATCATAAAATATAACAAATGATACTACATGATAAGTGAATAATCATCTATGGATTTGTTACATCAGATATAACGCCCACGTGTAAGTTGGACATATGTAAATAAATACACTTTTCATTTTCCATATTAAGTTCATCATAATCTGGCCAGCCTTTACGGAACAATAACCAACCATAATTTCCAAAATATAAATGAATACACACATCTAGATAGTAAGCTGCAGCTAAAAATTCTATTGGTACAATCGTACTATGTACGTACCCTAAAAAATTTGACATAGGTAAGACGTAATTAAAGTAAATTTTCAAAAGAAATTATGCAGAGAAAACGTATAAAATTATATTATACCCAATTCCTTGTCTGAAAAAGACAAAATTTTTGCTCTGCAAAGTGGACAACATAATCGTTTTCCTTTTATCAATGTTTCGGAACAACTCTGACACAATTGATGTTTGCAATTCCATAAAATTACAGTAGAATTATCATAACAAATCGGACATTGTTTAACCTCTTTTCAAATGTAATTGATAATTAATATATATATTTTAAGTGAAATCAAATATTAGTTGTATTGTTATATTTATAATAATTGAGTACAATAATTTATTTTTAATTAATATTTTAAAATTTAACAAATATTACATACATGTGCAAAATTATGAAAGATATCAATTTTATAAAATAAAATTGGTTAATAATTAAAATAAAATTTTAAAAATTGTAATAATATTTTTTTAACTAACCTTCATCTATTTCTGTAATATATAACAAAAATACATATATGTTACTGTACTATAAATAATAATAAAAAATAATTTAAAATTAATTAAGGATATTCCTCTTAAAAATACTAGAAAACCACATGAATTTTCAAAATATTTCTCAATGTCATTTTAGATGAGATTTCATTTTCTCCAAAATGTTATTACTCTACGCATTTAAAGTTTTTTTAAGGAACAGAAAACTTAGTTTGATACTATGTATGTAACTTAATACATTGCTTACAATAATATTAACGATAAAAAATGAATGGTTTATTANTTAATACATTGCTTACAATAATATTAACGATAAAAAATGAATGGTTTATTAAAAATACGTCTTTAATAAATATATTTTCGTAACAAACAGAATTATCATTAGATTTTAATCATTGTGCAATTTAACGAAATGGCACTTTTTTTTAATCTAAGAAAATAGAACTTTTTAAAATAAATCTTTAAATTGAAAAATAAAGATGAAACCAAATGATTTATATGTCATTATGAATAAAACTACAATGCTAAATGTTTGTATTGTCACAGCAAATAGTTTACGACAAACTAAAAAATCCTTTGCTGCGTTTTGTTTCATTTAATTATATCGAATAATTCTGTTTACAAATATAACGGATTTGTTTAGGAATAAATTATGATAGACATTATACTATATTCCTATATAACTCATTAAATAAAACATTTATATTTTTAAAAAAATTGTTTTCGATATTGTTGTGAATAGAATCCAACGTAATTCATATAAACAAACTTTTGGGAAGACTACGTTACATAGGAGGCCATATTAAAATCACAATATTAATGAAATCTGTTTAATACTTAATGTATTCAGGGTAATTAATTTTTTAAATAATTAGTATAGTTCCTGGATTTAGTATTATTGAGTACGTTTATTAAATATAGTATCTGTTACAATAACGAATCACAGCAAGTAAATAAAATGGCAATATATTTGGTTATATTCAAAATCTTCCGTGAAGTAAAAATCAACGAGACCGATGAAAAAATAATTCGTGAAATATAGATTCCATTATCAATTTATATTATTTTCAACTCTTTATTTGTATTGAACTAGGTAATATAAATTTATATCCGAGAAACAGAAAGGATGCAAGTCTATCATTGTTACTATTCAGAAGAATAAAAATAATACAATATTTTTCTTAAAAGACTATACTGGAACATTTAAATTAGTTTATTAATAACTCTGTAAATATATAACATGGTTAAAATTGAGATAGGTAAAAAGATGCACAACAAATTTCCATATGCTAATACACCAAATATAGAAATTTTATTTAATGGAACCTACTGCTTCCAGGTACAGAGTTATTCAATTATGTTTTAAAGAAAATATATTTTGAAGTTATTTGCAAATATAAAACTCAATAATATCTCTATAAATTTGTATTAAAAAGTATGTAGTATAAAATAAAAGTTATTACCTGATTCTCTAATGATCACGTGTTTGCTTAAATATTCATTGAAAATTTCTTTAGTAAGAAACAATTCATGCATGATTGGATTTTCTCTAAAACTCTAATTTTTATTTCATGTATAAAAAATAATTCATCATAAAATTAATATTATTTGTTAAAATTTAAATGAATAACTTACGATTAAAATTTTTTTTTGTAGTTTACTATGTAAACTACTATCTCCACATATTAAATCAGACAAAATTCTATACAAATGTTTTCTTTCGTTCACTATATCAAGGGGGATCACATTTCTAGTGAAGTGCTGGTACGTTACAGGTTCTTTATATGTAAACCCTAAGCTTCTACATTTTTCTCTTTTCCATTCATCATCAACTGGATTAAAGTACTGAGTAATTGTTAAATCTTTTGTAGTAAATGAGAAATTTCTAAGATCATCTAATAGAACTAAATCCATAAATCCAAAATTCTGAAAATTTCAGAAAACATAAAAATTTTGATGACTTAATTTTTTTTAATAAGTTCCCATTTTTAAACTCGTAGAACTTATAAAAACTTATAGTTACGAAGAATTGTCGATATTTCTTTTATAAGATTTATAACCCAACTATGTCACGTCCCAACTGTGCTATGACCCCACTGTGCTGGGTTTTTTATTTATTCATATATGACACTTATAAATCATAAAACTTGTAATCATAATATAAATAAGGAATTAATAGATCATGTAGCTTTTGGAACAATCCACCAATTTTTTAAAAGTAAACACTATCTACAGATTTGCATTGAAACGTTTTTTATGACAGTGATTTTAATCACTGTCAGATATCATTATACGGGATCGAACTATGCAACGTTCCCACTGAGCTATGTTTTTATTTATTAATATTATTATTATTATTTTTTTTTTTATCCGATGCCATATGCTAAAATACATAAGAAACACTACGATGTAAATCTATAAATAATGATAATTTAACATATGTTTAAAAATTGAAGTATTACTGAAACATTTTTAAAATGTTGAAAAGGCTTATTTTACATTTAGTTGCTCTTTTGAATTCCCTATTATAGAAAAGGCAAGGGTTAAATTTAAAATATATATATATATACCTAATGAAAGGTAAATACCTTAAACATTTTTAAAATAATGTACTTTGATTCATCAATTTTTAAAAATTCAGAAAATTACTGATATTTTAAAATTGAAATTTTGCAGAGGAGTTTTGTATTTACGGAGAACGAAAGAAAATTTTTCCTTTTTTTGAGGGTGACGTTTTCAATTAAATACGATTAGTGATCATATTATGTATAGTTTAATAAAATTGTTTTAGTGATATCTAAGAAAATGTAGCTATATTCATAAAAAACACATAGTAAAACTAATAAAATTTAAACTTCGCACCGAAGCTAAAAAATAATTGATTAAAATAATAAAAATCTCAAATAAAAGTTAATATTAAACTAAATTTACGTATTACATTATTTATACACATCAAATATTATTTTATGATTTTTCATAGACATTACGTTTTTTTAGAAAATATTTCTGAAGTAATGGTTATAAAAATACAAATGATATTCAAACACGTGAATAGAACTTAAAAATAATAAGGGTATTTAAAAATTTTACACTTTAGATAAGATAGAAAAAATTACCTTTGATTAATTATAAACTATTTCACGTTAATTAATTATTTATTAATAAACATTTTTGTTCAGTTAATTGTCAGAAAACCTGATACCTTATACTTCAGACACTTTAAATACCTTTCTACTAATATTTAATAATTATGACAAACATAAGAACAAATTATAATCAAATTTTCTATTTATTTTCAAGAAATAAAAAAATGTATTTAGTAAAACAATTATTATTATTTTTATCAATTTAGAATCTTCATCATAATTAATATTTTCAAATTAATTATTTTTTTAGTTTAAATTTTTATTTAAGAAATTATTTAAAATCAATAGCTACTTATTGCTATTTTCTAAAATATAATTACCTCATTTGCTGCAATAGTCTTAGAGTAATAAAATATGCAGAAAATTTTGAAGAATTTTATTAAAATTGTCATTGTCAATCTTGAGCACCTCCCAATCAACGTAAATATAATATAAAATATTTTATTGGTTCTATTTTATTCAACAATAATTTAAAATAATAATTGTTGTTTTATGTAAATAAATGCTAAGTTTCTAAATAAAACTCTGTTTATAACATTTGAACAAATACTCTTAATAATGAAATAATAAAACCAATAAAATGTCTAAAAATAATTTAAATAATTTTTTTTTTCTTGTGAAATTTAAAATGGTAGTACAGTGGGTTTGTGACATAGTTTTGTGCTATGAAAGAGCCAAATTACCTAAATCATATATCAGTTAGAGATTAAAGACTCTTCATCCGGTTTTCAGAGGTTTCATATAAGTACAACATATTTAAATTAAAAATTAGAAAATAGGTATACTAATAAAAATTTTATTCATGCAAAAGAAATTGTAATAAGTTTAATTGAAGTTAACGATGTATATCATGTACTAAAATTAATGAAATAATATACTTTACATGTAATTAATAATTACAATACTGTTCTGAACATTAAATAATCATTTACTCAATCAATATGGTAAAAGTATGCTTCTATTTTCCATTTTGTTTCAATTCATTACTCAGTTATAAAGTTCTAATCTCACTATTAATATTTAATGTGTATTTCTGAGAGTTGTCAATCTTTAAAAATGTTTAAATTGTTCATAACTACCATATACTATAGTGCGCACTTTTTACCCCAGGTACATCTATATATTTAAATTTTTTTTATGTGATATACTTATATGAAGGAGAGATACTATAAAGTATAAGACATAAATAATGCTTTAAATTTTAGTCTACATATGATGTATTAAAAACAGTGTGATTAACGGGTTCAAAAATCATTCATCTCCCAGCTCATGTAAAATGTTTAAGTTTAGTCACAATGATAATTATTAATTCTCATATTTAATATAATAAATAATTAGGTGTAATTAAACAATTTCAAAATAAAATGGAAAGACAACGAATAAATGTGACTTATTATTTTTATAAAATAAACGAATGAATTAAATATAATAAAAATTAATCACTTGTTGCTATTATTATTTCAAATTAAAACTTTATTAAAAATATTTAACTAAAAACCCATAAAAGAATTACTAAAATTTCGCATATTTCGGTAACAATATTACCATAATCTACGCTAAACACATACTGACAAATATATTTTAGGAATAAATGGAATCATAAGGATTAGTGAGTACAATACAACTAATTTAACAAAACGACCGCAAAAATTCAATCAAACCGAGTTAATAAATTAATAAAGCCATAGAAATTTACAAATTTTAAATAACCATATAAATATACAAAGTTAAAGAGACCACAGAGAGGCATAAAATTAAAGACCTCAGTACATTAGATAATAAAAAAGAATAAAAATTCATTAGCAATTTATTATGCATTTCTATGGCTTCTAAAATTTTATACATTTCCATGGGTTCTATTATTTTTTGGATTTTTATGGCTTCTTTCATTTTATGCATTTTTATGCCTTTTTACATTTGTGTATTTATGTATCACAATGCTCTCTTAACTTTTCAAATTTAGTTAAAGTATCACATTTCAAAGTCTGAATAAAAACAAATCTCTTAAACTTATAGTAGTGATGAGAATAATCGATTTATTTGATTATTATAGCCTCTTTTATTAAAGGTCTGAACAATTCAACCCGTGTCTGAATTGATGTCGTTAATAGCCGACTAATCCATCGGAGGCGGAATGATATTGTAATAAACCAAAAAAGAAGAAAATGAAATATAAAGTAAACAAAATAGTGAATGTGTAAAAAGTATAAAATTCTGAAATGGATAAATATTGGTCCACGGGGTTGAACAATATTGAATGAATGATGTTAAATATACCTTATAATTCTATAATTTCTCTTAATAGTTTATTACGCAATAGATAATTAGAGTATTATTTGAAGAAATCATTAATTATAATATTATATTTTTACTTATAATATTAGCATATAATATGATGTTATAGCTTGTACATGTATTTCACATCTTATGAAGATACAAGATCACCAAAAAAGGGTTCCTTTATTTAAAATATAAAATAATCAGTTAATTATTGGATAAAATGTACTTGTTGTACAGATTTTAGCTTCGATGCGAAGCTGAGAAGGTATTGGTTTTACTATGATGTGTTTTTTTTTTTTTTTTTTTTT
>NW_026099575.1:14193461-14205912 GCF_025091365.1 Daktulosphaira vitifoliae | reverse complement strand
TTTTATTATTTATATTATATTTAACTTTATAATGCTATAACTTATTGAAAAGTTTATGGATCCACACAATTTTTTTATGAGAAATAATATTTTTTAATAAACTCTTTTTCATTCGACATACTTTATCTTAATCAGGATATTAATAAGAAACCAGCAGATCAAGTAGCTTTTGGAATAAACACCAATTTTTTTAAAATTAATCACTATCTAAAGATTTGCATCGAAGCGTTTATTTTTTATAGTGATTTTAATCACTGTCAGATATCATTATACTTGATCCAACTATGCCACGTCACCACTGTGCCGCGACCCCCCTGTGCTGGGTTTTTTTTTTAATAACGCCTACGTGCAGTTCCTCCATTATAATTAATCAATTAGAATAGAAAACCTCATCTTCCAAGATCAAGCTAGGGATCGCTAGATCCTCTTCTGACTAAAAAAAAATTATTTTTCCCTGTCAAAATAGTTCTATCGATAATTTTAAAATAAACAAAATCGCGACAATACTCAAGATTCTCACTCTCTGAGATTTAGTTTTTTTTTTTAAATCAATTTTGACTTAATAATAAATCCAATCCAACTTTAAATATTTATTTAATGGTAAAAAATTTCGTATCTTGTTTTGTCCAAACCAGAGCTTTAAAAATATTAGTGTCGATCTCTTAATAAAATATACTCTCTCAAAAAAATACTTATTCATTAAAGATAAAAAATTAAATATGGACAAATTATAAAATTATACTTCAAATATAGAAAGTTTAGAATTTTTACAAATCAGTCATGGATTTTGTGTTATTAAATCGTATTATTTAAAATTTTAGTTGTTCTCGTAAATACTTATATTGACTATACAACGCGCATATAAAACGTATACGGAGTGCATTTAATATAAAAATCAACGTTGGTTTAATTAAAGTATTACTGCGTGAAATAGGACAAAAGGTAAGTACAATTTAACCTATGCTTTCGAAGCTCAAATAATCTATTGCCTAATAAACTATTAAGATAAATTATAGAATTTTAAGGAAAATTTAACATCATTCTTTCAACATTATTCAACCTCGTGGACCAATATTTCTCCATTCTACAATTTTATCCCTTTTATATATTTATTCATTTTCACTATTTTTTATATTAAATTATTTACCCTTTTTTTTTACATTTCTTTTGTTTTTTGGTTTATTACACATAGTTTGGCCAGCCTTTACAGAACAATAACCAACTAGAATTTATAAGATATACATGAATGCACACAAGTAAATAGAAGTTACTATTAACGTAAATTCTATTAGTACAAACGTACTTTTTACGTGTTCTAAAAAATACGTAGGTTAGATTTTGAGGTAATGATTTTTACAATATAAAATGTCATTATTCTTTTTCATCATGTTATTGAATTTGTAATTAAACTATAAAAAAACCTCTGAAACAAAAATATGTACATTTTAATTAAAAATATACTTTTCAAATTTTTATAGTTTTAGTACAATATTTTATATTTATTTTCTCTAACATATTCTTAAAATGTACATAAATAAATAAAGAGTGAATGTGTCAAACGTTCTATGTGCCAAAAAAGTGAAAAATTGTTTTATTTCTGATTTATGTTCTATGTGCCAAAGGCCACAATCTTGTATGTGTTTCAAATGTCAATTAAATTTTTTACTTGTACAAAATTGCATTCATAGATGGTGTTCAATATGTGAGACATGCCCATGTTACCATTGTTTTTTGTGTTTTCTGAACAAATATGTTTTTGGCACATATTTGGAACGTTTGACACATTCACTCTTCAAATATTTAAAAAATTATTATATATGATATAATATTATGGAGTATATTAATTAATTATTTTTAAAAAATATTTTTACAATATTTTTAAAAGTATATTATAGGAATATTTTGATACAATTAATATTTTTAATTTACTATGTAGGACGTCGCTTATCCTCTGTTTGTAACTACCTTGTTACACTAAACCAAAAAGAGTATTCAATTTAAAAAAAATAACTCATTTGATAAAAAACTCATATATTATGAAAAAAATTACAACATTAGTTATAGTTAATATAACTTGTATTATAATGTTGTTGTGAAAAATAGAATATTATTTTATATATTGAATTTTTCGCTGAAACATGTTTGACATAAATTTACTTATTTGTTTAATAAGGAGTTGACTTATAAGCCAATCAAAAAACTAATAGGAAGAATAAAAACATTTCCTTATTGTGTTACTATGAATAATATTTATATTCTATAATGGATGATTAAGCATAAGTTATGCCTATAAGCTTTTTAACATCTATAAAATCTTTTGGTTTCGAAAAATTGATTTTTAATTCAAAACATCTCCAAAGTAATATGTTAATTAAGCTTAAGAACAATGACCCGTAAATTAATAAAAACATACTAACCCTATTTTCAAAAATTCCGAAACATTTCATTAAAACTGGTCAGCAGAATCCTTCAATTAAAATTCGCCTAATTTAAGAGACCAAAGATATTTAACGTGCTTGTGTTTTATTTACTCAAATTAATTTAAACAGCCGTATGACAAATCAATTGATATTTGATACTACAATTAAAACAGGCACATTAAGTGGCACTTTAACTTCACACAATATAGAAATTTATACAATTATACTATTGACTTATTTTGAAATCAAAATTCATATCTTTTTTTTATATATTACCAACAACGAGGATTTATTTTTTTAAAAATTAATATCTAAAAAAAAAGTTGTTAATATGATTTATTAAACTGTGACAAAATTTGATACGAATTTTCAAAAAAACTTATGTGTATAAGTCAGATCAGCGTTTCTAATAATAGATAATAATTATCTACCATTATATTTATTTGATAACCAACTTATTGTATTATTTACCAACACAGAAAAAACTGTTTTATCAACTATATTTAAGCTCATATATAAGCTTAAATCAATTATTATAATAATTTATATTTTTAATTCGAGTTAAAATTATTTTATTTTATGATTTTTTAATGGCAAGTGACGACTTGATGACATATTTTTTTTCAACCAAAAAATTCTTAAGCACAAGAAAAAAATTAAATCTTATATTAAATTGTTGAAAATATTGCTCGATAAAACCTGAATATCATCTGTATCGAATCTCTATGATAAATCAGTGTTATGTTCGACTATTGAAACTCGGGTACTTCTTTTAAAAAATAATTTCGATGACCAAAACAAATTAATAATCGCCTTAAAAAAAACATTTTACATTACTTATCCGTTATAAATTTTAAGTACGATAATAATAAAATTGTGATTGTTATCAATGCTAAAAAACCCCAAATTTCTTCTATAGAGACATGTAAGATATAAAGCCGCAACTTAATCCAAAAATATTAAGTTACCCTATTTTTTTTTAATGATTTAAACCTTCCAAATATAATATTAGTAGACGTGCATGTATTTAATATAACTACGACATATTTTGTAGGTCAAACAGAAAAATTCTGGACAATTAGAATTTACATTGCAGGTAACTGAAAATTCAAGTTCAAAAATCTCTAACAAATATATTGGGATCAATAGAGATCCTTCGAGATTAAAGTTGGTAACAATCTAGCCAATAGCTATCGTCTTTTCACATAATTTCGTTGACAATAGTTACAGTCAACGTTTATGCAAATCATGACGATCCTTATTCATTGTGTAAATCATTAACAAACTTGAAGCGCTAATATTGACAGAACAATATTGTAATACATTAAACTTAATTAATAATTGTAAATTACATATTGATTAATGAATAAAGCATTGTTGAATATGATATCATGAGTGTACTTGTTTTTCATATGAACTACCGAAAAATAAAGATAATAACTCAGCATTACCATGTTCTTAACTTATAATCGTTAAAAGACCACCATAGTAGTGTTTAAAAGTAAAATAGTGAAAAATAACTTAAAAATAAGAAACATACTCTTTTAATATGATACAACGTTGTTTGAAATAAAAAGTAAACTTCACCCATAATATCTACCTAAATAACTATGAGTTAAAAAAAATTGAAACATTTAAATTAATAATAATAAATATTTGTCAATCACTGTATATTTAAAACTAACTATAATTATAATTAGTAATTGTATAGAAAATTCAAAATTTTATTTTTATTTTAGTTTTTAGGAAAATCTTAGTTATCAATAATGTTAAACTTATTTGTTTATAAACGGACTCAATATTTACAGTACCACGTAATGATTTAACACTTTTGAATAATATTATATATGTTTAATTAAAATTGTGTCTCGTGAGTTACTTAGCATGTCCCAAATATTATGAATAATAATTGTTCGTTTTGCATAATTATGAAATGTTATAACAATTCAATTTGATGCCAAGGAAGTCCGACCATACCTAAGGTTATGTACAGATGACATTATATGGACCTCTTCGGGAAAGCGGGTCTTACTTTTCGCAATCTACTTTAATATTTAATGAACTAGGCTTTACTAGGCTATTGAATTAACCTTGGGATGTTCAGTGATCCGGTAAGCGAATTTTTTTTGCCTTGTCGTCACATAATTATTATGCCATTGAGGTTCGTACACCTAAACTTCTTAAAAGATGAGGTCATCGAATAAAGAAATTCTTGGAGTTCACTTGACCAACCTTTACTAAAAATAAAAAAAGTGATATCCACTGAAGTATACAGTGAAACAGACATTTTTTCATAAATATTACCTCAAACATTTTACCAATAGTGCTACTTTTTTTTAAAGAATAGTATAACCCTCAAGACCAATTTTTAACTTAAGACAAATGTAAATGATCTTGTCACAGCTGTATCAATAAAAATAATCATTTATTAGTTGTTTTCAAGTCTGATAATGAAGTGTTTTAGGTATTTATTATTTCATCATCGATTAAAATTATCGAATTCGTATGATATATATATATATATAGTAAGTGTATTTTTATTCATCATAGAATTCAACAATATTTTTAATAACATTTTATAACATCTTATATTAAACTACTACAATAGTATAGAAAATTCTAAGCTTAATAGCAAAACAAAATGCAATACACTATTGTAACTCGAGTTTGATTTCAACAATAGATCGTTAATTTTTAGTCAATACACATTAGTAAAATGACAATTGGATAGTGTTTTGATGGATGCGTTACTATCAAACTCTTTATAGAAATGAAATATAAAGTTTAGAAGATGTATACCTATTCATCACATTTCTGAATCGTTTAACATTGTCGTAAAACCGCCTAAGGAGGTATCCAAATTTCATTTTTAAATTCCATATAATTCCTGACCTACATTCTTGCTATGTTTCAAAGCTTATAAAATATAGGTTATTCTATAAACGTACAAAATTTTTATTTTATGCGTTTCACTATAACTCCATTATACGTTGGAAACTATTATTATAGGCTGATACATTTTAACGTGAGCAATCAGTTTGTTAATTACAAAATGAAGTATTCGTTTTAAACGAACCTGAATGTTAGAAATTACTAGTTAAAGATTGGACTAAGACGAAGACCCACCTAAGTGAGTTCTCAAGAAGATTATTTTAATAGTTTATCTAATCTTTTTGCAAACAAAAGGTGTATTTATTTAAGAAAAACAAAAAAAAAATGTAAAACAAAGTAGCACTTTAGTTACTTTACTGTCAGTTTATGCAAAAACCAAGGTATGCAATTTTTACAGAGACTAGCCACCCACCTACCGATCTTGCCAGTTATAAGGCAGTTACTCAACCATGATTATCTAAACAGGGATAATTCATAATTTTTAACTGTAAACAAATGTCTTTCCACATAATGTATAATTGTTCACGTAAAAATTATTAATTCACTCATCAAATTATTTTTTGAAACATAAATTTAGTTAAGAGAAAACTTCAAAATTCTGCACAACGGGTAAACTCTGGTAGTGCTATAAGTAAAAAACTAATCACACTATTCTTATAAAATCGTCANGTAAAAAACTAATCACACTATTCTTATAACATAGAGTTAAATAACTCTATTATAAATTAAATGAGGTTACTAGATTTTTAGCATGTTACTTTAAGTATTTGACAATATTTATTATTATTGTTAAATATTACCGGTGCCTTATATATTAAAATAATAAAACATACATTAACCGTATTATTTACTTTTTTTATTTCAAAATTTAAAGACAAATAGTCCACAATCCGTTCAGGTCCTTCTTGGCGATCACAATTAAATGTAAAACTATCGCCTATCGATTTTAGGTCATCGTTACGGCACGTACCTGATGGTTTTTTAGCCGGTGAAGTTATTATGCATCGTA
This sequence comes from Daktulosphaira vitifoliae, assembly GCF_025091365.1. Classification (NCBI taxonomy): domain Eukaryota; kingdom Metazoa; phylum Arthropoda; class Insecta; order Hemiptera; family Phylloxeridae; genus Daktulosphaira; species Daktulosphaira vitifoliae. The sequence continues at coordinate 14,199,591 of NW_026099575.1, read as the reverse complement.
ATGCCCAAATGCAAACATTGGGAAGGAGCAAGGACAAGAAAAGTCGCGTTTTCAGTGGAGAAGGAGAGGTATATATTTGTGTGTTGACGATAAACAACGTGATGAATTTAAGTTGTTGCATATCGATTGTTGAAAACTATTTATATTTTATAATCAACAGCTTTTCTATTAAACATATAAAACTATCTGTAAACATTATTAATATTGTGTAATTTTTTATTAGTGCAAAATCTTCGGTGTTTTTGTTATTTCCGACCGATCATTTGTTGCATGCTTTCAAAATTTATGTAACGTATTGGATTTATCCAAAAGATTATTTTGATCCATTTCATATAATATAAATACAACTAGTGCTGAAAATTAGTGTCATAATGAAATACTATAAGGTTCGTACACGCACTTTTAATAAAAATTTCGTACATTTTTTATGATATTGTAAAGATTATTTGATAATGTTTATCTAAATGCAATTAATTTTGTAAACAATGTCTCTAAATTTAAAAATCAATATAACTATAAATAAAATTTAACCAATATTTCTTATAAATGATTTTGCAGAAAAAATTTAAATAAAACGACTAAAACTAAAATTCCGCTTTCATTCTAACCACTAATATTTTACTATCGCTAAACCACTTCATATTTAAGAGATTTATGGCCGAGGTAAATGGTTCATGGAAATTTAAGAAATTTTTCTAATGCATAAAAAAGTAAAAAATTGGGGAGAGAGATGTAGACTATGGACATTTTAGCATTTTAACGCGTTCAAGTTTTTCTAATCCGAATCTGTTATTAATCAGTAATTTTATTAAACAGATGTATTAAGTTAACGATTTTTTTATCTAAATCATTGAAAAACTAGTTATATTTTAAATAAAAGTTCAATATTTTAATCAAACCGTACGTCTGAATTTTAAACTTGTGTAACTTCACATTTTTTAAATCCATTAAAACGTTGTTGATTTACAAAAAGTTAAAAAAATATCGGCTTGTTGTTCAAAACTATTTATAGGAACTAAGAATGACTTCTCAGTTTTTTTTTCTAATCATATCTAATTATTGTGAGTGTAACTAATATTGAAATTATTATTAAATCATAACAGTTATTTGGACACGACTAGATGGCCTGAATATAAATTTTGTTGTTTTATGTCCACATTATTTGATATATGAGATTAGATACGGTGTTTGTGTAATTCCGCCAATTATTTTTCATTAAAATTAAAATAATATATTTAATTTTTAATTTAATTGGCTAAATTTAAGAAAGAAACATCAATTTGTTGATATACCTTCATTATAACAATTGTTAGGTTATATTAAAAAATTATAAACAGCTATGAAAATGTTTTTTGAAGCACAATATTCCTTCGAAAATAAAATGTTCCGTTTCGAGATTCTTGTTTTTTTTTATAAATAATTTTGTATACTTATATATATATATATAGAATACTTTCAAATCAAGGGCGTCGAATAAAATATTCATTAAATAATTGACCCTGTGCTAATAGAGTTCTGAAAACGCACTTATGAAAATATTATCGAGTTAGTTATGGTTTGACAAATCTCGGACGATTTGGTTTTTAAATAAATTTACCATAACTGTCATTAATCTATAATTGACCACCATTGACCTTAGTATTTAGATATCGTTATTAAAATGAAAATTATGAATGTTTTATTAATTTTACCAACCAAATAAAATTTTTAATAATATATATTTAATATTATTCAAAGTTTTTGATAAAAATCGAATTTGATATAATAATATAAAATTAGTAAGAACTAATTTAATCGTCAATTCTCTTCATAATCATACATAGAATTGTTGTACCTATAAAAATAATAAATCATTCATCGGAACGATTTGAAGGGAAGTGACATAGTAAAAGAGTAAACGACGCTCAGGCATTGTGTTCGAATTAAATGTAGCACAAAATATAAGATAATTAGTTTATCCGTTCAATAAATAGAAGATCACAACAACCCAAAAAGATTATTTGATTATTTCTAATCAGCCCTAACGAATAAAATCATTAGAAAGTATCCCTTGTTACCGAGGATTTATTTGTAAATAAAAATTATAGTAAAAAAATTGTACGAAAGTTTTCAAATTTTTTTATTAACCCAAATGGATCTGCTGTACGTTATAATTTGAGAAATGAGAATGTATTTACATTCAGGACTAGCGTCAACCAAGGGGATCTATGTAAATGTCATAATTATAAAAAAAATAATAAAGGCCTCACTTCTCAACCTGTTCGATAAGTATAATAATTAACCATTAAAAAATTACGTAGTCTTCCCGTTCGAAATTACTAGCAGGAGAACCGCTATAATTTGATAAAATTTATTTTGTACTCGCAGGAATACCAATAAAATAAGCGCTGATTTGGGTCGTATGAACGGTATCTTTTGATTAAGTTCTAAATTACGCCTCCGTGCCACAAATACAAAATTTCGTACCAGGACTTCATGAGATATCGCGCACACACGATATTTTAGACTGTATTTCTTAGTGAATCTGAAATTTAATACCAGGAATCCATAATGACTAATGAATGCGATCGTACGTCTAGATGTTTCGAAAAGGGTGTCCAGTGACTCGCCGTCATTTTTTCAACGGATTGTTTGTCTGGTGTCCATGTGCGATTGTGGCTAGACGACTTACTTAGAGCCGGAACAACGAACGATTTCGCCGCGAGCAGTGCACGTAACGTCATCCATAACTGACATCGCAATGATACTATAGATAAATTACACATAGTATTTAATCTATGGCGATACTTAGTTTTAGTACACAATACTCACCGTCGAGAAAGATTTAAATATTTACAAAACCAATGAGTTCGTAATGATTTCTGGGACAACAGTTGCGTTACGATGGATATTCGCGAAAACAAGCCGTGGCTCGAACAGTGTGCATCACCACTTTATTGAAACTTATAAGATTAATGTCTCGCCAGAGATTTTCAATTGGCCACCAACACGATTCATTATGACGGCCCTAATAATGTTACCGATGATTCTTATGAATCCCTGGTACTAAAATTTAATATTTTACCTGAAACTATGCAGAACCAAATCTTAATTACCACTTATGTTTTATGTTACACAGTTGATTTCTCAAGTTTGTCAAAATGAGATCTTAAATCATCTTGTCTTTCATTTGATATCATACTGGCTGTGGATACATGTTAACGATGTACTTAGGGTTTAGTGGTTATGCATAAAAACATTTTTTACAATCCCCTTGACGATATATTTTAAACACGAAATGATCTTCGACGTTACCTTAACCACTAGGTTAGGGCTTAAACCATATCGGGCTCTGGTTACTAGTGCCATATACTTTTTTTTAATAATTTCTGATGATAAACAGTTTCTAATAATTTGCCATTGTAAAACTTCAGCTGTACTTAAGTGAAATGTGAAATAATTATTCCTGGAATAGGTGTCTACAACCAGTTAATGTCCATTACACTTTTTTAAGTGTTTAGTACGCTTATAATTTTGCATTTAATGGACGTGACCACGTGGAGTTCATTAACTATAAATCGGATCAATGCCACTTTCCGACTATTTGTTAAATTTCAACACATTTTTTCATTTTTCTTGCACGTCGCACGCATTTGACTCTAATAGAATGCAAAAAATCGATTATAATAATAACACTAATAGTTATTATATCATATTTGCATAATAATTTTAAATTTGTTTTTTTTTTATCAATCAATTTAAGGTGCTGCTTTTAATGTTTGGGCATATCGTGCACGACACATGTTGGTCGGAAAACGTCCAAGTCACATATCACGGATTCAATAACAAAAACAACAACATTGTAGATCAAGCAAAAGAAGAATCGAAAAATGGATATTATGCTCCTGAATATGATCACGGGGAATACGTAAGTGTCTACAATAACAATCAACACAACTGTGCCAAAGTGTGTTAAATAATCATATTATTAAAAATATAGGGTCTTCTAATAAAGTGGCTCTATAACGGATAAGCATTTTGAGTAATTATCTTAAGATACTCTGATAATATAATAAAATGTATATCAAATAAATAGATTAGGAATTTTACACTTATTTTAACTTTAAAGGTTTATTATTATTAAAAAAAAATTACAAGTTAGATACAGTTATAAATATAATTAAATACGAGTTATAATAAAACCTAATGTAATTCACTTATTGGCTACACTATTAATTGATTCACACTACATTTGATACAAATTAACATTACTATAAAGTTATTATCGTTATGATAGTTTATTTACTCTCCATTAAATAAATTGCTACATATCATAAAAGAAGATGTTTCCTACTATAGGAGGTTTTTTACAAAAATAATATAACCGAATGGATAGTCTATTGAAATGAAATATAAAACAAAAAGGCATATCGATTAAAATCTTTCAATAGGTGAACATTGCCGACCTCCACCCCTTTGTTTCTGTTTTCAATATTGTCTGATTCGTTGCGGTATGACAAAATATTTTCATAGACCTAATAACAAATAACACGCCATTATTTTTACTGATATAAACGTCAATTACAGTACGTTACTTTGGCTAGCTGACAAAAACAACATTTATCAATGAACGAGTACGACATCAACTACAAAAATAATTATGTACATTACGCTATCGACATTAAGCTATTTGTAAAGTAAACAATATTTAAACAGTTTAAATATCCAGACACATTTATTATAAATATCTTGTGCAATGGCACTAATTCAGTGACATGTTATGTGACTAGTATTACACACGATCACATTAAAATTCATAAGAATTTCAATATAGAAAAATAAAACAAAATAATAAATTTCTTTGTACCCTACAAAATGTTACTCTAGTCTTCAATTTTCTACGAGAAAAATATTAGTGTTTTATACATTTACTCGTCCTACTTGGCTAGAAGTTATTCAATTAATAAGCCAATTCACAAAAAACCATTATGTTATTTTACCATTTTATTTAGTATAATTAGCTTCTTTTGATAACACTTACTGAAACTAATTAAAGTAAACAAATCAGTACAATAAGAAAATATAAGAGCTAAATAAAAAAAAAAAAAAATCTTCAGTAATATAAACAATAGTAATAACAGTACTGTTATGTGTAGGCTCATCCAGCTTATCGCTTCGAGTACGGCGTCCACGATCCGCACACGGGTGACATAAAGAAACAATACGAAGAACGGGACGGCGATACGGTGCGGGGCTACTATAGTCTGATGGAACCAGACGGTACAATACGTTTGGTCGAGTACACGGCCGATTCCAAAAACGGTTTTCAAGCAGTGGTGAAGAAAATCGGCAGTTCGCACCATCCAACCACCGTGACCCATCACCTTAACAATGGACCGGCTGAACAAGGCGGTTACGCTCCGCAGTATCACGGTCAAAACTATCATCAGCCCGCTACTCACTACAAACTATCTACTCCGCATCATTATGAGACCGCTCACTACCAGACGCCTCCAAACTACAACCCTTATGAGCAGCCAGTAACTCCTCCGGTCTATCACCATCAGATACCTGTTCAACATTCCACTTACTACCACCCTTCTTTGGGTAATTCTGTGAATTACGGAGAAGGTTCCAATTTTGCAGATTACGACGTCGGTTATGCCAACACTCATACTTCTCATGCAGACTACGGCAGTGTTCCTCCACATCAGTACGATTCATCCCCCTTGCGATTCCCTGCTCATACAGTACCGATTCCACAGGTCTCAAACGATCACTTCGAGTGGCCATCCGTCGAAAAAACAGAAGAATTCAAATATCCAAATGATTTAGGATCAGGGAAATCACAAAAGTTACAAACGTATGAAAGACCGGAGTACTTACGTAAGTATTTCGAACCAGAATTCAAAGGTCCCGGAAATTATTTTGAAGAATCAGAATGAACAACCACCAAAAACAGTTCGTGATACATTTTTCATCTACAGTTTTAACATTACATTGGTTTTATCAAATAGTTTTTGGTTCTATAGAGTTTTATATTTTAACACAATTGTCAAAAAAATCAATTAGTTTTTTTAATTGAATTTTTTGTATTATTTTATCTTTTCTTATTTTTGTTTCGTTCTTATATTCTTTGCTATTGTTTATG
>NW_026099575.1:14176031-14193361 GCF_025091365.1 Daktulosphaira vitifoliae | reverse complement strand
TTGATTTAAAATTTTTATAATTTTTTTATTTTAAAATACCTTACAAGGATTTGACATAGTAATAAGTCCACCGATTCTTAAAATCATGAATCTAATTTAAACTGAATAAAAATAAAACTTGTTTGAATGTTTTGCCAAAGAGTTAAGATAAATGATTTAAAATTTTCGAACAAACATAAATTGTTCTTTTTATCCAATTACATATATAATGAATAGTTGTCTAGTCGGTTAAACTTCAATCTTTCACATTAGGCGTAAAAGGTTTTTATCTTGCTCGTCCAAATAATTTTTTACAAATTATTCTTAATTTATTTTATTTTTTCAAAAAAAATTCAAATTTAGATTAATTTTTTAATATGCATTTTAATTTCTCACACAATTAGTGTAATTTTGATATTAAGTATAGAAAATTCACGCAAAAATATAATATTTTAATCACAATTTATCTAAAAAAATTATGATAATTTAGTACTTGTCTTCCATTAGACGAGCCAAGTCGTTTCTACTTAATTTTTGCGGTTCTTTTGTTAAATTAGATGTATTGTAATCATTAATCCTTATGATTTTATTTATTCCTAAAATATAGATGTCAGTATGTGTTTAACGTTGATAATGTTAATCAGTTGTGGCTTGTGGTATCGCACTTCCTATTAAAATTAATTAAAAGAAGAAAATTAGTTGAATATTCTTAATTCTACATTTTCAAAAAATATTTTTTATTTTAATTTTTAAATAGTAAAATAGTTATGACACATTTGTCGTCTGCGAACATTAAAGTTGTTTCTCTCAGATACCAGTAGTACATGCAAGTACGCATACTCACACGAGTAGTGTTAGGACGACCGACAGTATGGTCCATACGGTATAATATTAGTATATGACTATACAAAGTGATCGGCTAACTATGTCGTACGTAATATCATTAAAAATACAATTGTTATAAACAATTTTTTTTTTACTCATTATGAATCTTTGATGAGATGTTTCACATGAAAATTTAAATCTCTACCACCATCTCTTATGCTTAAAACTTGTATCAACTTATTATTTTCAAATAGCAACCCTATTTTTTTTTTTTTACACTATTAGACTTAGATTACTAAAAAAAAAAGGTTTTGTAAAATAAATATTTAATTTTAAGCGCTCCACGGCTCTCTAAAAGTTTAGGGTTTATTATGAAAAAATCATAACAGACTCGAACGGTCGTAAATCGATAAGCGCTACCAGTTTTAAGTATAGACTACGTGCGTTGTCAAAGTAAATCGGTAGCTCTTATCACTACATAAAATAATAATGTGACCGTGTTGTAAATCTACTACACTTTTTCTTCAGATATCGTAAATTTTAAAGTTACGTATCTTGTTTAAAATTCATAATTTTTTTTTTTATGATGTACAAAAATATATAAAAATAATATGGGTTGCCATTTGAAAATCTGAAGTTGATGCAAATACTAAGTATAAGGGATGATGACAGGATATTAATTTTTTTTGTGAAAAAGCTTATCAAAGATCCATAATGATTAAAAAAAAATTGATTATAGCTCTTGTATTTTTTTAGATATTACGTAAAACATAGTTAGCCGATCTCACTTTGTATTGGGTAATTTATTTTTAGAATTTACTGTGTGTACGCTCGTCGTTATCGGTTGTTATAATAGTGTAATCGCTATTATTATTATTACTATTTTCTACTGCGACCTTTAAAATAATGATATGTGTATGAATTTATTTTATTATATTTAATTTAACGTTTTTTTATACCTATGACTATCGGTATTATATTTAAAGTCGCATGCCCGTTATTTTTTGTCTTATACTTTTACAATATTTCTTGTACATAAAATTATATCATATCAAAAAATATTAAAATTTATCAAATACATAGAGGAACTTGTGGTAAAAGTGCGTACTATATTATATGGTATTTATGAACAGTTAAAAAATTTTTAAGGCTAGACAACTATCAAATAATACAATTAAGTATTAATAGTAGAATTAAAACTCTATTGAATGAGTAAAGAGCTAAAACAAAATGAAAAATATAGGCATACTTATACCCCATTGATTGGGTAAATGATTATTTAAAATTCAAAACAGTATTGTAATTATTAATTACATGTAAAGTATCATGATATATATGATATTCATGTACAGGGTTCATCCCAAAAGTAATGAGCCTTTGTTCAGAATCACACTTTTATTGATTATAACGCTACAAGCCATCAAAAGTCTTCGAAATACTCTCCTCCCGCGTCAATACACCGCTGGAGGCGGCTTTTCCATGCCTCGAACGCTCCCCGGTAGGCATCTTCCGTAACTTCTGTCAGGATCTTCGTCACGACTGCTTGGATGTCTTCAATGAACTGCCAGTGATGTCATTTCAGAGCTATTTTCATTTTTGGAAATAAAGACAATGAGCATGGTCTTTGTTTTCGACTTGCTAATGCGCACCTTTTTGGGACGCGGTGACGAGGACGTGTGTCATTCAGAACTTTGTCACTTCGATTCAGGGTCATACTCAAAATACCACGTTTCGTCACCAGTGATCACGTGGTCCATGAAGTCTTCATACAAGTCGAGGAATTCTTGGGATCGGAGCACTCGAATCGCTTTTTGTTTGTCAGTCAATTTTCAGGATACAAGCTTGGCGCACACCTTGCGCATGGCCAATGCCTCAGTCACTATGCGATGTACTGTTGATTTTGGCAAGTTGAAGGCTTCTGAAACTTGGTTACACTGAGTCGACGGTTGGTGTTCAAGCAATCGTGCACACGTTCCACATTGGCGTCTGTCCGCGAAGTTGATGGGCGCCCTGACCTTGGTTCGTCGGCGACGTCCTCTCTGCCCTTCTTGAACGCCTTGTGCCATTTCTTAATTTGAGAACTGGACAGACAATTATCCGGGAAAGCCGTCTGAAGCATTGAGATTGTCTCAGTAGCGATTTTTTCCAGCCGAAAACAAAACTTGATTGCGTAACATTGTTCAATCGTTTTTTCCATGACGACGCTTAGAAACTTCCTTCAGGGGAACTCACGTCCTGTCGCTTCCAGAGCTCAGAGCGAAATGCGGCCGGCCTGCAGTAGTTCGTTAGGGTTCCCCCACTCTTCCTGACCGGTCATAGCGCGCTGGATTGTTTAGTCGCGTCAGAAAAAGATGAGGCTCATTACTTTTGGAATGAACCCTGTATATCATTATTTGGTACATGGTAAATTTCAATTAAACTTTGATTTACCTGTCTGATATATGATTAAGGTCATTTGTTGGCTCATTCGTAGCACAATACTATGCCATGAACCCACTGTGCTATAGTTTTAAATATCACGTTTAAAAGTAATCAAAATATTTTGAGACATTTTATTGGTTTTATTATTAAAAGTATTTGTTCGAATGTTTTAAATTGAGTTTTATCAGAAACTTAGCATTTCGTTTCACAGAACTACAATTATTATTATAAATTATTTTTCAATAAAATTATTTTTAATACATATACGTTGCTTGTGAAGTGCTCACGATTGACAAACAATGAAAATTTTAATAAAATTCATCACAATTTTCTGCATATTTTATTACTCCAAGTCTATTGCAGCAGAAGCGGTAATTATATTTTAGAAAATACCAATAAGTAGCTATTGATTTTAAACAATTTAGATATTTATTAAACCAAGTACTCAATCTAAAAATTCAAATAATTTTAAAGTATTAAATAAGATGAAGATTATAATGATAATAGATCTTTTAATAAATACGTTTTCGGTCTCCTGAAAAGAAATTGATTTTTTGATTATAATTAGTCCTTATACATGTCTCAATTATTAAATATCTAGTAATATTAATTAATTGGTTTTCAAGGTATCAGAAGCGTAAAAGACCGAAATTTCAGTTTTTTTGACTGTGAACTGAACAAAATATTTATTATAAAATAAATTATTAATGAAAATTAATTTATAATTAATCAGAGGCAATATTTTCTATCTTATTTAATGTTTAAAATTTCTAAATACGTTTATTATTAATAATTTTAATTCACGAGTCTGAATATAAATTGTATAGAAATAGTTTTTTTATTTGAGATCATTTTTAGCTTCGATGCTAGTTGATATGATATTAGTTTTCTTTAAAAATATCGCCATATTTTCTTAGACATTATTGTAACAATTTTTTTGAACTATACATAAAATGTTCATAAGTCGTGTTTAGTTAAACATATCACCTTCAAAAAATGAAAATATTTCCCTCGTTCCCTGGAAATAAGGATATCCTTAAAAAAATTCCAATTTCTTAGTATCAGAAATTTTCTATGCTTCTAAAAATTTTTTTTATAACTGCCATTAATATTTAAAAATTAATAAATCAAAATATTTTTTATAAATATTCAAGGTATTTACCTTTCATTAGGCATTTATTTTTATTGAAAACCTGATACTTGTCCTGCCCACGGTAGGAATTCAAAAGAGCAGGTGAAAAAAGTAAAGTAAATCTTCTCAACTTAATTTTTAAAAATGTTCCAGTATTACTCCGATATTTAAACATATGTTAAAGTAAACATTGTTAATATATTTTCATCGAAGCGTATGATAGTAATTTTATATTATTGTCAAATATCATCTACACTTGTTTCAACTATGTTGTGACGTCACTGTCCTAGGGTTTTTAATAATGAAACTATAATTGGTTTGTGGAGTAAGGGCTGGCTCTAACTTTTATGGTAATTAAGATAGATTAATAAATGTTTTGGAGATATATAAAAAATTTTAGAATGTAACAACCGGGTATGGAGCCTGAAGTAAAATGTCCCAATAAGCGTACAATCTTTTTAAACAAATATCAGTAATTCTCCGTTATTAAAAGTATTAAGATGTGAGTTAAAAAGTAGGACATTTTTTAAAAACGTAGATTTTTATAAAATCTATGTCAATAGATTTTTAATGTCATAATTCATTTTATTAAATTTTTTATGAAACTTTCAGAAATTTGGGTTTATGAGTTCAGTTATAATAAATGAATTTGGAAAATTTGTACTTTCTATACAAGATTTAACGATTCCACAGTACTTTAATCCAATTGATGACGAATGGAAACGAGAAAAATGTAGTAGTTTGGGGTTTACATATAAAGAACCAGTGACTTCCCAACTATTCACTGTTAATGTGGTCCCCGTTGATATATTGAACAAAAGGTATTTTTTATACAGAATTTTATCTGATTTAATATGTGGAGATGGTAGTTTACATAGTGAACTACAAAAAAAAATTTTAATCGTAAGTTTTACATTTAAATTTTTTATAAATAAAATTAATTTTTAAGATGAATTATTTTTATTTATAAATTAAATAAAAATTAGAGTCTAACAAAAAATCCAGTTATGGAAGAATTGTTTGTTACTAAAGAAAAGTTCAATGACTATTTAAATAAACACGTGATAATTAAAGACTCAGGTATTAACTTCTATATCATATAATATATTTTTTAATATAAATTTATAGTGATATTTTGCAAATAACTTCAAATCATATTTTCTATAACACTTAATTGAGTAACTCTATACCTCAAAGCAGTAGGTTCCATTATATAACATTTCTTTTTTTTGTGTATCAACATATGAAACTTTGTTATGTATTTTTTTATCTTTTGTACGTCGATAGTACTTCGACGAAGATACAAAAATAGTACACAAATTAACTAATACTTCTCCATTTTAATCATATAATACATATTTATTGAGTTATTTATAAACTAATTTAATTGTTTCAATAGAGCCTTTTAAGAAAAAAATTGTATTTTTTGCTCTTATGAATAGTAATAATAATGGACTTGCTCTACTGTTTCTCTACTGGATCCTTACTGTTTCTAGGGTATAGAATGATATCATGGCTAGGTTACCTAGTCCAATACAAAAAATAGTGTTGAAAATAATAACATTGATTATGCAATTTACATTTCACCAGAAATATAAGATTTATTTATCCTGAAGGACGTTTATTAAAATTATGTCGGATTCTATTATACATCAGTTTTCTTATGATTTTTAATTTGGCCTTGTAGTATATAGCTGACAACGAATAAAATGACTTCTATATAAATATACAAAACGTTTTAACACTGTAAAAAACAATTCTGAAGTAAATCTTACCATCTGATAGTTCTAAATATGCATAAAAGGGAAACATTGCGCTTGAAAAATCTTCATAAACTACTTTAATGAGTAAAAAAAAAAAGTATAAATGATCCGCACTTATACATATTAATACAATATATTGTAATTTATTAATAACTAAATCCATTATATTTGTAAACAAAATGATTCGACATAACTACTAATACGACATACTAATTTGTTAGTGACAATACAAACATTTAACATTGTATATTCATTTATAATAAAGTATAAATTATGTTGTTTAGTCTTTATTTTTCTATTGAATGATTTATTTTGTAATATTCTATTTTCTTAGATTAAAAAAATGACTTTTTGTAAATTGCAAAATGAGAAACATCTAAAGATAATTTGTTATGAAAAAATATTTATTAGAGACGTATTTTTATAAACCATTAATTTTTTATTTTCATCATCAATAATATTGTAAGCAATATATTAAGTTATGTAAATTGTTATCAAACTTTATTGTACCTTCAAAAAACTTCAAAATATCTCACACGAGAAATATTTTAAAAATATTTTTAGTTTTCTGATATTTTTAAAAGAGATAAGATCAATTAGATGTAATTTTTATTTATAGTACAGAATTATTTATAAATTTTTGTTATATATTACAGATATGGATGAAGGTTAGTTATNAATTTTTGTTTTATATTACAGATATGGATGAAGGTTAGTTATAAAATGGCCCTGAATTGGTCAACAAGTAAAAATTGGTTACTTTTTCGAAAAATTCTTTAAAGACTAGATTAGTGTGATAAATTATTATAAATTAAACAAACTTTTATTTGATTTTACTTAAAATATTTATCTTAATTATCAATTACATTAAAAAAGGGGTTATNTTCACTTAAAATATTTATCTTAATTATCAATTACATTTAAAAAGGGGTTAAACAATGTCCAGTTTGTTATGAAGATTCTACTGTAATATTATGGAATTGCAAACATCAAATGTGTCAAAATTGTTCAGAAAAAATGTTAGAAAGAAAACAAATGAAGTGTCCACTTTGTAGAGAAAAAATTTTTTCTTTTTCAGACAAGGAATTGGGTATGATATAATTTTATATTTTTTTTCTGAAAAGTTAATTTAAAATCTAAGTTTATTACATCTGACCTACGTAAATTTTTTTAGGGCATGTAAAAAGTACTTTTGTACCAATAGAATTATTAGCTGCAGCTTATTATTTAGATGTGTGTATTCAAGTATATCTTATAGATTATGGTTGGTTATTGTTTCGTAAAGAGTGGCCATTTTATGATGAACTTGATATGCAAAATGAAAAATGCATTTATTTATATATGTCCAATATTCATGTGGGCGTTATTTCTGACGTGATAAATCCATAAATTTTTATTCATTTCTAATTATCCAACTGGTATTGTGTCATTTTTAATATTTAATGATAAAAAATACTAGTATTTGGCAACAGTTAATATATCAGAAGAAAAATAATAGTAAATAATTTAAAAGTTATAAATATTTTTGACAGAGAGGGGCGTGAAACTCATAGGAGAGTATAATAATATTTTAGCAAAAGACGAAGCACAAAAAGAATACCTATTACAGATTGATACAAAATAACGGCGTTGTTTTCTTAATTGCAATAAAAGCACATTATGCCAAGAATTTTAAAATAGATAAATTATTTAAAATATATAGTAAATTTTTTTAGTACGTTTTTTTTTGTAAATAGTTACTGATTGTATATAAATTTGTAAGTTAACATTATTTTAGCTTTAATGTGAAGCTAAGACTGTATTAATTTTACTCTTTTGTGTTTTTTTTAAATTAAAATCAAAAAAGTTATAGGTTTTGAATAGTAAACAATAGAAAAAATGTCGAATTGAAAATGTATAGAAAATTAAATTTAAAACAACGTTTAAATGATTTTTTTTTGTAAATAGTTACTTATTGTATATAAATTTGTAAATTAACATTATTTTAGCTTCAATGTGAAGCTGAGACTGTTTTAATTTTACTCTTTTGTGCTTTTTTTAATTAAAATCAAAAAAATTATAGGTTTTGAATAGTAAATAATAGAAAAAATGTCGAATTAAAAATGTATAGAAAATTAAATATAAAACAACAGTTAAATTAATATTTTTGTGTTTTTACAATAAAGATTTATAAATAAATAATTTTAACGGTAAGAGTAGAACATATACGTTTTTATTTTTTTAGGGTTAAATTAGAAATTTTCGAAAATTTTTGTATTTATACTTTTTATAGAAAAATTGTATACCTACAAAAAAATTTAAATAAACTTTTTCGCAAGAGTTATAGTTTTTGAGATAGATAAAAAAAACTAAAAAATCACCCTTGGGGGTTATTTTTAACCCTCTTGGGGCACGTCTTAGAGTTAATCAATCGTCTCCAAATTTTGTACAATTTATTTTTTCATGTAATCGAATAATCCTAGGGGATGGCCCTTTCAAATATTAAAAAAAAAACCTCTCATATAGCAAAAGGGTCACCCTATATACATCAATTCAAATTTTTAAAACATTGTAATATTATGATTACATGGATCAATAAAAAAATATTCTGTTATAAATTAATTCAACATCAACTGTCATAAAATAAATGAAGAGAAGAAGAGAGGGAAGTAAGAAATGTATAGTTTTATATATAAATTAAATGGATGTGATGAAGAGTGTTAAATATATAATTTGTCAATGGTTTATTACGAATAAAAAGATGGAGTATAGGAATAAGATAGAATCAATAAGTTATTTAAATTTGTTAAGCTACAAAGTGAAAAATAAAATATACGGTGTATGATCTAGGATCTTTTTGTTAAAATGAAAAGACTAGACATGGTTTGTCGTAAAATATAAAGTTAAGGGAAATTACACACAGATGACACTAACCCGAAAAAAATATGAAATGTACAGTGCTAATGGTGGAGGATTTTATGACTCTTGATATTTTTTATCTATTATAATGTATTAGGAAACAATGTGTGTTTACGTAAAATACAACTGTTTGATTGTTGGGCTTTAAGCTTTAATAGCTGAATTATTTTTTATATGATTGTTAAATACAAGTAAAACGTTTACGTTAAACACATACTGTTTTGATTAGAATGATGATAAAATAGTTATTACAATAATTTTTAAAATTATCTACTTTTAGAAGCAATTCTATTATTCCCTCGATAAAAATTATTCTTGACTTATTTTAAATCTATCTTTAATTTTTTATGACATAATTAGAAATATAATTTCTTACATTGTGTCCAGCTAGCTCGATCGTTTGTTATACAAATAAAAAAAATATAATAAGAGCACTGACTTTAATCTACTTATTTATTTTATAATCTTATAAAAATTGTTAAACTTGAAATATTACTTCACTTAAATTCCTTTCTATACTTGGTATCCGGCTGTATAATATATAGTCGGACAAAAGAATATATTATATTCTTTTATACTTCAAAATAAAAATGTATAGAATATGAGAATCAATCCCTAGTGACACGTCATAAACTATTGTTTTACGAATAGTTTTAACCTCCTGATGTGCTAAGGTAGATTTTCGAAATGCACTTATTAAATAGACAATCTAATTGAAGAATAAAAAAAATTCTTAATCGGAATAACTCACAAAATACAAAATTAAAAAAATTAATAATTTGTAAACATTTAAAAGTAAAAAAAAAATAAAAAGGTTTAAGTTATTTTTTTTTTTTTTATTACATTACTTATGAGAGAGTCAGATAAAAATAACACCAAGTATGAAAAAGTTTCCAAGTCCATGAAAGCACAATCGCGAAACAGTCTGGTGCAGAGACGCTTCATGAACAGATTTTTAGAAAAAATAAGTTGACGAATGTGATAGAAATCGCTTTTTTATAGGCCTGTTTATGAGAGAGAAAATTGATGTTTTAGATTTTAATTGAAAAATGCTTCTTATTGGTTAATCAATTAAACTTAAAAGTACACGTGCGCAACCTATTATTCTACTATTTTGAGTTAATGTTACATACAGGTATTGGTATTTTATATCTATCATTTCCCATAATAATGTGTTTTTTTAGAAAAATCATTATTATAAAAATATAAATAAAATAAAATTGTAAGTGCTAAATATCTATTACACAACATCATCTATGAAGGCAATGTCTTGTCATTGAAGCCACTCCTCTCTGTTTGACGACGCCAAATTCTTCAGTGAAACAAAAGACAATTAATGAGTTCCAGGTTATTTTCAAAATATTGTTTCCTTAGACGTCTTTTTTGTTTCTTCTCAGTTATTTTTCCTTTGAAGATGTTGAATATAAAGTCATTGTGTCGGATGATGTGTACGATTAACTTTATTTATCTTGATTTAATAACATTCATCATCTGTCTTTTTTCTAGCACCTGCTCATTTCTTTACTTGTCTATATATTTTGTCTTTGTCATTTTTCTCCATATCCATAACTCTAATGCTTTAAGTTTGCTTCTATCTTCCTTGTCAATTGTCCATGTTTCACTGCCATATGAAAGCACACTCCAGGCAAATGTTTTAACGAATCTTTTACGTACGCCAGTACTCAGATGTTTATTGGTAAAAAGCTGTTTCTTATTTTGAAATGCTTGTTTTGCTAATGCTATTCTCCTTCTAATGTCTGATGTTGATTTGCTATTGGAAGCTATGATAGTTCCAAGGTAGTAGAAGTCTTGAACCTGTTATAATTGTGTATTATTTATTTATACAGGGTAATTTTTTTATCATAACCCACTCAATTACTTACAGAATAATAATAATTTAAAATTTTTTTTTAGTGCTATCATTAGTTACACATTATTCTTGAATTATTAACTATCTAATACTTTTTAAGTTGATCCCATATGCCTGGTAAGGGTGTCAACTTTGTTTTTTTAAATGGTAACATATATTTTGAATTTAATAAAATGTTTGAGTTTTTAATTTAATAGCAAATGACATTTGAATTTTTAATATAACTTTATTCGTTTATTAGATATAAGCACTTAAAGTCTCAAATTTTTGAGTTAATATACATGTATAATACACAAAGGATTACAAATACAGGTAGCTAATTAGTTTTTTATGACATGGATATAAGCAGGTACACAGCATTGTTATTATCAATGGTAGTAAGGCACATTGTTGTGAGTTAATAAATATAACTAACAATACAGATAATAAATCTATTGATAATCATAATTGATAATAAAAAATCCGTGACTGTGACAGCAATGTCATAAAAACCAATTAGCTACCTGTATTTGTAATCCCTTTTGTTATATACATGTATATTAACTCAAAAATTTGAAACTTTAAGTGTTTTTGTATCTAA
This sequence comes from Daktulosphaira vitifoliae, assembly GCF_025091365.1. Taxonomy (NCBI): domain Eukaryota; kingdom Metazoa; phylum Arthropoda; class Insecta; order Hemiptera; family Phylloxeridae; genus Daktulosphaira; species Daktulosphaira vitifoliae. The sequence goes on along the minus strand of NW_026099575.1, from coordinate 14,181,893 downwards.
TAAACGAATAAAGTTATATTAAAAATTCAAATGCCATTTGCTATTAAATTAAACATTTTATTAAATTCAAAATATGTTTTCTCATATTATTGTAGTGTTTTTTGAATCAAACAATATTTTCCTTACCAAAAATTAAAAATTTTCAATAGTTACTGAGTAAACGAGTGTCTTATCCTTAATGAATCACTCTGTATATAATATTTTTACTAACTAGTATAAAGGAACTATAAATACCTTGAAATCTAAACTATTCAGTATTTTTAATAACGATTTTTACCTAGCAAAAACTAGATATTACTTTTACTGAGTACATTTATTTTACATACAATTTGATAATATTAAAAGTAAGCATTATAGCCTGTGTATTGTCGATAACATTCTTAAACACAACTTACACTCAGAAATGTTGTTTGTATTTTAAAAAATGTGGAACTACGACAACGTTTGATGAAAATACTAAGTTATAGTATTGTAATAATATTGTAATAAGTTATAATATTGTAGGGTGTTCAACAGAGTTAATAATGTAGGCCAAAAATGTTAAAAATTATACATCGTAAAGGAGTAGCACGAAGGTTATTTTTCGAACTTTTTTCCCTTATAATTATAGTGATTTTCAGATTTCCAAAATATTTCTTTTAACTACGCAAAAAAATTTTACTAACTGTACAAACCGTATTTAACTTCACTTTAAATTATAGCCTGATTAGGTACAAAAATACATGTTTTGATAAATCATAAGTTGCAATAAAAAACTAAAAATGTTTTGTATTTCATTATTATTACTTGATTAAATATAGTTTGACATAAATTAAATTGAATAGTTAATTTTAGAATATATGAAATGTTTCATTTATTGAACAATAAAATAATTTTAATATATATTAAATTATGTATGAATTTTACAATATATTATTTACAGTAATAAAATATGTCTAATACCTGTAATTATTTTCTAAATTAAATTTATAGATTTCTGTATTATCTGAAAAATATATTGACTTGATATTTTAACCGCAACAATAATAGTATAAGTAATACTTTCATATTAAACTATCAGTACTTAAATGAATGTTTTTATATAAACACAAAATTAATTTAAAATAATGTGTTATTTTTAAATAAACAGCAGACAGACATTTTCTAAAATTTCAAAACTAAAATTCATTATTTTTTAAATAAGCTTTCCCAATTTTTAAGCTGATAAATAAATATAATTCTAAAAACGAATAGTATAAATTCATATAGATTAAAATTCATAATATGAATTTTAACAAAACTATATATTGTAAAGTTTAAAAGAAATACATTTATATTTAAAAAAAAATTCAAGGAACATAAATTAATGTTATATTATAATTAAATTAAAAATTAAGTAGAATTATAAAGGATTGTAAGTTTGATAAATAACATAACTATTTTTATTAGGTTTTATCATCTCTAACACAATGTTTAAATATGTCCATTATCATATTATATTGTAATACTTGACCCTCTTTTTAATTATTCAATAACTGTATAGAAACATATTTATATACATGCATATAATTTTAATTTGTGATACCATATAATAACTAATAATATTAATAAATAAATAAACATAAGCAGCACTAGCGATGCACGAATTAAGAAGCTGAGATAGTAAAATAAATTAAGTAAAATTATTCATTTTACCATATAAGACGTCAATAATAAACTCAGACCATAGTGTACCTACTCCACGATGCTAGATATCCTGCTCTTAGTGCATATATTTAAATTAATTAATAATATTTAATTGAATCGGTCATTATAGTTAATCTGTTAACTAGATCCCTCCTTTTCATTTCTATAAAAGTTTACTAATTTAGCTTCGCTACGAAGCTGAGAAGGCATTAATATTTTTATAATGTATTTTTAAGTATTTAGAGTATCTCGATCTAATAGTATAATCATTTTTTTAATTCAAAATCTATGCCTTATATCGAAGTCAACATTATAATTTTAAATAACAACATATATATTTAATTAGCTTATAAAATAAAAATATAATTTGATTAAGAAAATGGATGGTCGATGACAAATTTGACCCATTATTTCAGTAGTTAAAAATATTTTGAAATATAGATTGAAGGTGAAGTGTGGCATATATTAGTTTTATCATTATTTATTCTCTCTATATTTTAAAATATTAATAACTTCTGAAGTACATCTTAAGTACTATTTCAAAAATTGTTATCCACCAGTTTTTTTTTAATTATGTAATATGAAAATATTAAAATCTTCTTCTGCTATATCACCTTAATATCAATTACTTGGGGTAGCCACTTTTATCCTAAACTTTCACGTGACACGATCTCCCACATCCTCTACGCTCACATTCATGAACAACTCTCCATCTCTTTTTTGGTCGTCCTCTACCTGTTCTTCCTTCAACATTCATTTCTATAACTGTTCTTATAGCTTCCGAATCTTCTCTCCTCATAACATGGCCAAACCATCTAAGTCTATTTTCTCTCATCTTATACACGATTGACGCTACACCTCTAGTCTGTGTGTAAGTTCTCAATTAATTCTAGCCAATCAAATTTAACTATTAATTAAGATCTACAGTTTCCAAGATTACACAAGGGATCGTTACACTACCGTCGAATAAGATTAATAACTAACTTAATTCTAATGTCCATTGGTATATTAAGTTCAGAAACATTACACTCGAGAAAATAATCATAATTTGTTTTCTACTAGTTGCTAAACGTGTTTGAACGAGTACAATTAGAATAAAATTATTCACCGAATGTATTATTTTAATTAAATTATCAAATTTATGTGACTATGTACTTGTATTTTAACTTAGAAATACGTAAGATATTTTGAACACTAATTTAAAGAATAATTTTTTTTTATTATTACTTAAAACAAATAGAGGGTAGAGAAAAATTTTGACTTGAATAATTATAGAGTAATTAATGTAATAAACAGCAATTTATTATCACGATTTATTATTATCTCCCTCTTATATGCTTGGTCCTTATCCTATCTTTTCTAGTCACTCCATTCATCCATCTAAACATTCTCATGTCTACTACACTCATTTTCTGTTCTACTTTCTTATCAACCGCCCAACACTTTGAACCATACATCATAGCTGGCCTCACTACAATCTTATAGAATTTAGCTTTCAGCCTCATAGGAATTATTTTATCACATAAGACACCAGACGCTTCTCTTCACTTCAACCACCCGCACTTAATCCTGTGTCTTACATCCTTGTCAATACCATCGCTCTTTTGCACAACTGAATATGAAAATATTAGAATATGTATGTTGCAATTAAAAAAACATTAGTTGGCCCTCTTATAAGGTAAAAAGGATGAATTAATAAAAACTTAATAATTAAAAAAGAAGAAATAACAAAATATACTATTTAATGACTTTTTATAATTTCTCCTTAAAAATTACAATATAAAATTATGGAATATTTATGAAATAAATAGTATGAAATTTATTTCATACTAAATTTAATTATTATAGTAATTATTTATTCATATATTCTACTTATAAATCATAAAACTTGTAATCAAGATATAAATAAGGAAATCCACCAACTTATTAAAATCATATACTATCTACAAAATTTAATTAAAACATTTAATGTAATAGTTATGTTTCATATATACACAATTAAATAAATTTAAGCAATTTAGATTACGGTGGCATAAATCATTTATAATTATATTTTTAATATGGAAAATCTAATTATAAGATTTAATACCAAAGAATACAAAAATAAAATGTAACAAATATGATATCATTGGATAACAACGTGATTTTTAGCAATTAAAACAAAAAAAAAAAGACGTAAATATATTATACAACAATATTATTAAGTATTCTTTTTTTTTGATATTAATAAAAAAATATATATATATTAATAAAATTATTTTGTACAGAGTTATACGACGCGATTGACTACTACGTGCGCCGTTTTCGTTTACGTCTGCTAGACTATGCAATTGTCGTTCAATATTTTGTGTTCTGTCCAAAGCCACCATACAATATGAACCGTAATTATACAAGTCCTATATTTGTATATCTGTTGTTGTCAAAAACTGTCAGTTTGTGGATTACATGCGATTTTTTTGTTTTGTCGTTGTTTACGACATTCATGACATTTAACTCTTCTTGTTCTACACCGGAAATTTTCTGTTATGTTAATTGTAGTTTTTTCACTTATTAAGTTATTTTTTTTGTTTGTTTTTTTTTTTTTGCCTGGTGTATGATAGGTAACCAAGTCTTGCTAATAGTCCATCTAACTTCTCGGTCGTAATTTTCTGGACATTTTTGGATTTCTATTGATTGTTTGTACATTTGGTTACGATTAATATAAGGAACTGGTATTTGGTAATTGAAACGCACACTCAATGGTCACGCAAATATCTTCAAATTCATATGCGACTAATGCGTCGATCGTCCCAAATTCGTCTACGTCTATATCAACAAGAGTATCCAATATGGCCACGCGTTGTTTCATTAATATGTTTTTCCATTGTGTCTGTCTGTGAACAACACGACGGTTGTTTTGACACGTCTGTACGCGCTTCAAGGGATAACGCAAACACGTTACGTATCAAACGCACTGCGCTGGCGCAAACACTCTCGCCCGAAATAGCTCCGGTCAATATTAACGCCTTTACTGCGTGGTATCGTCAATTAATCATTTGTATAATAAAGGAACAAGATAGAAATAGGATTTAAGCAGCAAAATACACTTACTAAAACCCTAGAAACCAAGCAATTGAAAACAAATTCTAAACAATTCTTTACTTTACTTTCGATTGGTTCCGAGTGGACCAAAATGTATGACACAACTGAACAGTAATTATGTATAAGATACAAACTATGATTGAAAGTTGATATGAATATATTTAATCTATTGTTTTATTGTTTTTTCCTCAGATTGATAGAATTGGGGTAATGCAAATTTACTTACCATTTTATTTTAAAATGATAGCGAAAAATTTATGAATAACATTCGTTATTAGACAAAGATGTTACGTTCATATTTTTTACTTGAATTGCTTAATTTGCGCATACAAAAATTCAATTTCTCTTAATTATAAAATATAAATAATGTTTCAATGAAAATAATTTCGTTTCATAATGCACAAATATAGAGTCGACCAAAACACAGAGCTACAGTTAAAAAATCTTAAAACAGGAAATTTGACAAAAGACAAACCAAATTCTGGATTGAATTCAGAACTGGGTTTTTAATGAAAAAAAGCACCTTTTATATGACAGTAAAATTACTATGTATAACACATGCAAAACAAGTAGCTAATATTATAAGAATGCCTTTCTAAACAACAACTTTATGATTTTTTAACATTTATCCTTAAAAATTACAATATTAAACTATTGAATATCAATTTCATACTACTTGTAATTACTATAATTGTCTCTTCATATATTAAAATATGATACTCATAAATCAAAGAGCTACGATAGAGTTATAATTAAGGAAATGTAGCTTTAAGAATAATTCACCATTTTCTTAAAATTAAATACTGACTACAGTATTTAGCGTATCTTTGATAGTACTTTTAACCAATGTAAGTTATCATCTATATTTATCCCAATTTGGTACGTCCAAATTGTTCCACAACCCCGCTGTATTACCTTTTTTTAAATGTTTAAAAAATATACTTTTAGAAAATTGTGTGAATATAATATTCGGTTGCACGTCTCCACTGGGTTTATTTGTTTGCCTATACCAAATACTAAGAAACAAATATTGTTAAATGTCTTACAAATTTTTTGAAATGTCTAATATTAGAAAACAATTATTTTTATTACAAGTCTTGTATTTGTTATATTACA
>NW_026099575.1:14161661-14175931 GCF_025091365.1 Daktulosphaira vitifoliae | reverse complement strand
TGTGGTTTGAAAACAACAAAAAACTATCATTAAATTATTTGATTTTTACTGATTTTCTAATGCTAAATTTTACATGTTACAAATTTTTCTAAAACTTCAAATTTTTATTGTGTTAAAAACAAATATATATCTACAAAACTAAAAAAAATTTTTTTGGAAATTAGGTTACCCAACAGAGATATTGCACTTAGAATATACGTATTTTTAAAAAATGTCTAACTTTGTAGGCCTCTAAATCCCAAGATAATTGTTTTAAATATTTGAAATTTAGTTGAAACATAGATTATATACTATACAATACCACATGTAAAAATCACAATAAAATAATAACTTCTTAAAGGTTTTAAGTGAGCTAAAAAACACCAATTTTCACAAAAAAAGCGCCATTTTTTGAAAGTCTTTAAAGTTTAGAATTTCACATANAAAAAACACCAATTTTCACAAAAAAAGCGCCATTTTTTGAAAGTCTTTAAAGTTTAGAATTTCACATAAATTTTTTTTTTTTTTTAATGTAAACTTTAAGTTATAATAGGGTCAAATCTAAAATTTTAATTCGATTGAGTTGAAATTGAATAATCTGTGTGTTTTTTTAACGATATAGCTATTTTTAACTTTTTTTACTATGGAAATAGCCATAGTAAAATGGAAAGATCATAAAAATAAAATTGTTTTAATCTAAATATAGCATAATGAATACACCCTGAAAATTTCAGAAAAATATGAGGTGGTCGTGCAACCACTTCTGGATGATTTGGCATGGATTGACTCTAAATGGACAAGAAATTAGCTTAAAATCGGATATAAAATACTTAGGTATTATCTTGTATATTAAGCTAAAATGGAAACCACATGTTGAGTCAAGAATCAAAAAAGCAATAACCACATTGTGGACTTGCAGTAGAGCCTTGGGAAAGACATGGGATCTTAAACCAAGAGTTATGTGTTGGTTGTATNAAGACATGGGGTCTTAAACCAAGAGTTATGTATTGGTTGTACACGTCAGTGATTAAACCTATGATATTGTACGGTGCCCTAGTCTGGTGGACCAGAACAGCACTCATTACAGCTAGGAAAGAACTTAGTCGCATACAGAGAATGGCTGCTATTGCCATAACTGGAGCATTAAGAACTACACCAACGGTTGCAATAGAGGCACTAATTGGATTGCCTCCTCTGCATCTAGAGGTGAAATCTCACGCCAAAGCCACAGCATGAAGATTCCACAACTTAGGTATGTGGACTTTGGAGAGTGATACAACAGAACATGGTAAAATACTAAAAGATATAGACCAGGGCTTTTTAGAATACCCCTTGGGCTATATTAAATCGGTTCTTAAAAATAACATTCCCTACAAAGTGGAGATCACTACACGTAGAGAATAGAATATTAACCAACTAACTGAAAAAGGAGGATTTGTGATATTACAGATGAATCCAAAAAATCAGGAAAGGTAGGGGCTGGAATTTGGGGTTTAAAGCCACGAATAAATATCAGTATGTCATTTGGCACATTACCCTCTGTTTTCCAAGCAGAGATGATGGCAATACTGGTAGGGGCTCAGAACCTGCTGGTATACAAAAATAGGAAGATAACTATCTTAAGTGATAGTCAAGCGGCTTTGAAGACACTCTGTAACGATCAGGTGAATTCAAAGCTGGTCTTCGAATGCAGGTAACTTTAGAATCACTATCGAGGTTCAACAAAGTTACACTAGCGAGGATACCAGGCCACAACGGTGTCACTGGAAATGAGAATGCTAACTTTCTAGCCAGGAGAGGAGCAGAGAGCACCTATGTTGGAGCAGATCCATTGGTAGGACTCACTGAGCAATCGCTCAAAGCACTACCCAAGAATTGGTGCAGAGAACAACTCAGGAAAATCTGGAAGTACTTGTTAGTACCTAGACAATCTAAAATGTTTATCAAGACCCCTGGTCTACTGTTGGGTGATCTTAATAGCATGACTAGACATCAAACAAGCATCCTGACTGGTCTACTAACAGGACATGGTCACCTGCTTAAACATCTAAACGCAATGGGGGTATCGGAATCACCATTGTGCAGGAAGTGTGAAGTAGAAGAAGAAGACTCATTTTACATCATGTGCGAATGTGAAGCCTTGTCCACTCTAAGATCAAACTACTTGAATAAACTTTTTCCTGAAAAAGAAAATATTAAAAACCTAAAACCCAGAGAGATACTTAATTTCGCCAGAAAGACAGGACTCATCGGTCATCTTTAGAGGTGACTTTATGGTTGGTAATGTAATAACACTTTGGTGATAACACTTAGGTGGGTAAACCGAATCAAGACAATTCGGTATGAGGTGCGCACAATGGACCAACAGGTCTGAGTGCATGGGCATTATGTCCACCTCGATAATAACTAAAATTAAAACTAAGATACAGGAAACTTAGTTTGGTACTATTTATGTAACTTAATACATTGCTTACAATATTATTAATAATAAAAAATGTATGGTTTAGTAATAAATGTTATAAGGTTTATAAGGTTCAGAGTCGAACCTTTAATAAGGGAAAGGGTAATGTAAGAACATTTATTACTATGTTCTTAGCACTTATATTTCACACGTTTTATTTCTATTTATTTAATTCGTAATACATATTAATTAGCATAGAGGGAGATGCTGATGTGACAATTCTACTCGTCTGTAGTCCGGAGCTACAGACGTCGAACTAACAAAGGGCAGTTGTGTTTGAGTGGCCGTTATAGACATAATTTTCAATATTATTACTTTCGTCTTATTTATATTATTTATAACTTTACTTGTTTTATTCAACGACCCGTCTATCGCCAATTGTCATCATAGCCAACCAACTCCGTCTCACTTGGATATACCTACTAACCAACTGTACTAGGATTCAGGTCAGACGTATTGTACATTACATATAACTTATATTTACTGAACATCTAAATATAACCTTACTTTGTCGTTGACATAAAACAATAGTCTAATTTTATTTAATAATCTATCCTCTGTAACTAAGGTACACGATTGCCTGTGTCTCCTTCAGGCAATTAAAACTCATTTAAGGAGATAGGGACGATATTTGAGCAGACGTCGGGTAGCTTCCGATTCTTGGTTTTGACCAAGATCCTCAACTATTAAACAAGCCCCTAACAGTTTATTAAAAATACGTCTTTAATAAATATATTTTCGTAACAAACAGAATTATCATTAGATTTTAATCATTGTGCAATTTAACGAAATGGCACTTTTTTTTAATCTAAGAAAATAGAACTTTTTAAAATAAATCTTTAAATTGAAAAATAAAGATGAAACCAAATGATTTATATGTCATTATGAATAAAACTACAATGCTAAATGTTTCTTTTGTCACAGCAAAAAGTTTACGACAAACTAAAAAATTCTTTGCTGCGTTTCTAACTTTGCGTTTTGTTTGATATTATTAGGTCGAATCAATCTGCTTACAATTATAATGGATTTATTTATTAATAAAATTCAATATAGTGTATTATAGTAGACATTGTACTAAATTTCTATATAACTCATTAAATACAACATTAATATTTTTTTTAAAAATTGTTTTCTTCATTGTTGTAAATACTACTTTAGATTAAATGGATCACAATGAGTCAATGTTAACTTATTTACGGGTAATTTATGCATATTTTTTTTACTCATTAAACTAGTTTATGAGGTTCTTTTAAGCACAATGTTTCTTGGGGAGGCACATTTAGCACTATCCAATGGTAAGATTTACTACAAACAAAGTTATAAATTGCAAAAAATCTAATATAGAATAGAATCCAACGTAATTCATATAAACAAACTTTTGGGAATACTACGTTGCATAGGCCATATTAAAATCACAATATTAATGAAATCTGCTTAATACTTAATGTAATCAGATTTTGAGGGTAATATCTTCAATTAGATACAAATTGTAATCTTATGACGTATCGTTAAAAAAAAATCATGATTAAATTAATACCTTCTTAGCTTCATATTGAAGCTAAATTTTATATAATAAGAAAAAGAAGTTAATACCTGAGTCTATATTTATCACATGGTTGCTTAAATATTCATTGAAAATTTCTTTAGTAACAAACAATTCATGCATGATTGGATTTTCTCTAAGACTCTAATTTTTATTTCATGCATAAAAAAACAATTTATCATGAAAATTAATATTATTTGTTAAAATTGAAATGAATAACTTACGATTAAAATTTTTTTTTGTAGTTTACTATGTAAACTACTATCTCCACATATTAAATCAGACAAAATTCTATACAAACAATACTTTTGGTTCAATATATCAACGGGGATCACATTTCTAGTGAAGTGCTGGTACGTTACAGGTTCTTTATATGTAAACCCTAAGCTTCTACATTTTTCTCTTTTCCATTCATCATCAACTGGATTAAAATACTGTGGAATTGTTAATTCTTTAGTAGAAAATTGGATATCACCAAGGTCATTTATTTTAATCAATTTCATAAACCCAAAATTCTGAAAGTTTCAAAAAATATTTATGTATAATATAAAAATTTAAATGACTTAATTATTTTAAAAGAGTTCCTAGTTTTAAACGCAAAGCACTTATAAAAACTTATAGATAAAAAAAAATTACCGATATTTATAAGGCTATCATTTGCTCGAAGATATTAATAACCATACATTTAAGAAAAACTATGTTAATTAAAAGTAGAATCTTTAGTAGACATTTACCCTACCTGAAGTCGGCTCTAGTGTTGCTTATTTGGATATTTGTGTCAGGCTCCACACACACGTTTTTTACTTTTATTTTTCCAAAAATTTATTATTTTATTCTAAATTTAGTAAAAGTTAAAGTTATCCCTTACCCTACAAGCCAACTAACGTTTTACTATTAAAAAAAACCTAGCACTGTGACGTCGTAGTATTGTTGAGATAAGTATAGAGTACATATGACAATGATATAAAATTACTATCATAATAAACGCTTCGATGTAAATCTATGAATAATATTTAATTTAATATATATTTGAAGATCGGTGTATTACTGGATTTTAAAAGTTATACGAGAAGATATATTTTACTTTTTTCAGTTGCTATTTTGAATTCTTACCGTAGGCAAGTCAAGTGTCAGATTTAAAAAAAATATTTACACCTAATGAAAGGTAAATACCTTGAATATTTATAAAATAATGTACTTTTTTCACCATTTTTAAAAAATATTGAAAATTACTAATATTTAAAAATTATAATTTTTAAGTGGTTTTCAGCAACTACGGGGAACGATGGAAATTTTGTTTTTTTTTTTTTAAGACGTCTTCAACTAGATACGATTTTTGATCATTTTATGTAAAGTCCAATAAAATTGTTTCATTAATATCTAAGAAGTAGTGCAATGTTCATTAAACATATAGTAAACCTATTGTCTCAACTTCATATCGAAGCAAAAAAATAATTAATCTCAAATAAAAAAGATATTATAAAACTAAATTTACATATTACATTATTTGTGCTAATCAAATAATATTTTAAAAGTTTTCATATGTATAGATATTTTTGTTTGCAACTATTTCTAATCGAATGGCTAATTTATTTATTAATAAACATTTTCGTTCACTTAATCGTCAGAAAACCTGAAATTTCCAAGGTCATTTCTTTTAACTAATCTCATAAATCAAAAATTTAAAAAGTTTCAGAACATATTTATTAAAATTATGAATAATATTAAAAATTTGTTGACATGATGTTTTTAAATAAGTTCCTACTTTTAAACTTGAAGAACTAATAAAATCTTATAGTTACGAAGAATAACGATGTTTCTTTAATATGGTTGTCAATTACTTGAAGATATTAATAATCATATTTTTAAGAAAAACTGAACTAATGTAAGTAGTAATACTAGTTGACATATACCCAACCCGAAGTTGGATCTATACGTATTTAATAAAATTATTATTATTTTTATAATATAATTTTTATCAATCCTTACACTTCAGAACCGCTCTAGTAAAATTAATTAATTGAGACCAATATAAGAATAAATTATAATAAAAATTTTTATTTTTTTTTTTCAGAAAAAAAATCTATTTAATAAAAAAATTATTATTATTTTTATCAATTTAAAATCTTCATCTAATTTAATACTAGTAAATTAATTATGTTTTTAGTTCGAATTTTTAGATTAAGCACTTGGTTTAATAAGTGTCTCAATTGTTTAAATCAATAGCTACTTATTGGTATTTTCTAAAATATAATTACCGCTTCTGTTGCAATAGACTTAGAGTAATAAAATGTGCACAAAATTGTGATGAATTTTATTAAAATTTTCATTGTTTGTCAATCTTGAGCACTTCACAACCAACGTATATATAATAAAAATAATTTTATTGAAAAATTATTTATAATAATAATTGTAGTTTTATGTAAATAAACGATAATTTTCTAAATAAAACTTGGTTTATAACAATCGAACAAATACTTTTAATAATAAAACCAATAAAATATCTTAAAATATTTTGATTAATATTCTTGTTAATGTGAAATTTAAAATGGTAGCACTGTGGGTTAGTTGCATTATTTGATGCTATGAATTGACCAAAATGACTTAATTCGAATAAAAATATTGAAAACTCTTCATTTGGTTTTCAGAAGTTGCCTATAAGTACAGCATTTTTAAATTAAAAATCAGAAAATAATCATACTAATAAAATTGTATCCATTTAAAAGTAATTGAAGTTAACGATGTTACAGATTATAATTAAAAATGAATGAAATAATATACTTTACATGTAATTAATAATTACAATACTGTTTGAACTTAAAATAATCTTTTACTACATCATTGATATAAATATAAATTTAGTTCATTAATCATTAAATAGTTATAATTTCATTATTAATACTTAATTTGTATAGTTATCAAGCTTTTAAAAATTTTAACTGTTCATAACTACCATATACTATAGTGTGCACTTTTATCCCATGTTATTCTATATATTTTAGTATTTTCATAATATAATTATATAAAATGTATACATTTCTACGCCTTATTCAATTTTAAGTATTTTTATAGATTTTGAAACTTTGTACATTTCTATTACTTCATTAATTTTATGCATTTCTATGGCTTCTAATTTATCTAGTTATGTACATGTAAAGTACATGTATGTCACATATTATGAAGATATAAGATCATCAAAATAGTGTTCCTTTATTTAAAATATTATGTTTAACTAAAAAAATCAATTAAATGTAGAAAGGGATTGTATAATTTTTTTTAAAGAAATACACATTCTTTTTAATAGTGGATACATATAGTAAGTTTCTGATAAAACAATAACAATATAAATACCACAGAGTTATATATCATACACAATGATAGTCTAAATTATTATCTCAAAATTTGAGCTTAATTATAATATTAATGTCATTACAAAACAAAATTAAGTCCAATTGTTTAGGTTTTTTTTATCTTTAACTGATCGTCTCTCCTCTAATTTTTTTCCTGTTCTCAGGTAACTTAATGTTTTTCAACTCTTTGTCTTTTAATCTATGGTATTTTAGTTGATTTTAATGAACTATTAAACACAAATAGGGAAGACCAAGGTAAGTTGACGAACTAGGTAAGATAACGAATTGATAATAATTGGTGACAGGTTAATCAAACTATCGATGTTTTATTAATTTTGAATAGTGAGAAATTAGGAACGTCTATTTTATTTGTCTTTGTACAATTTAAATACGATCAATCAGTTTTATTTACTGCTGTGTTATTACTGTGTTCCAAATTTAACTTTAACGGCACATGGCTTACGGTTTTTTGAAGAACAGTAAGTATAATTTATAATTTATTTATGTTTACTATAAAGCGTATTTCGTAAGGATTATTTGAATGTAAATTTGAAATATATTTAACTTATTTTTATTTAAAAATTATTGTATTGTGTAAAATGTATTCTGCTGGGGCAAATTGACGTGTGTAAGATGACGATCGTCAATTTGCCCTATTACGAGATCACACAATGTAATATTTAGTTGTAATAAATAAAATATTATAAATTGATAATATTTATAATATTATTATGTCATCGTGAGGAGAGTATACATAAGAAAAACAGAATCTTTATGGGACAAGGAAACAATATTAAGAGCATTAGAACACTATCGTTCTGATAACAATCCTTGTTGGGTTGCTGGTGAATATTTTGATAAAAAGGAAAAAGTTATGATTAAATGTGTCGTATTATTATATGATGTTATAGGTTGTTAAGTTAATTTAGAAATGCGGTTTATGTATTATTATAATAAATTGAAAGTTATTTTTTTGATTTATAGATATTGCTTAAGTATTATAATATGTTAATAAAAGTTGTTTTATTTATTTGTGTATCTACGTCAATTTACCCCAGGCAAATGTCAACTTAACCCAGCATATGGGTAAGATGACGAATTTTATTTTTTATTATTCTTATTTTTTATTTTATTTTGAATATATTTCTTTACTTTTAACATGTAAAATTTAAAGGGCTTGATGCAATACTCTAAAAAATAAAAATGTTTTGTTACTTATGAATAAATACACTGACTACTAGGAACTTTCATCAGAATTAGACTTTCATTAAAAAAAGTAAACAATATTTCATAAATATTAATTTTTATACTCCATAATATAAGCCAACACTTTTATACTCAGAAAAAATATTTAAATTTCTTTAGTACACATATAGAATTTGGATCAAATCTACGGTAATAATTAGACTAAATATTAACATTAACCTTATCTTAGGAAAATAAAATTACTAAATTAGTAGTATTAACTATAATTAATAATAACTTACTATTAATTATTAATAAGAACATAAAATAAAAATCTAATTTTTATCATCTATGAATTAAAATTAATTTCACTCATTTTTATACTATTAAGAAAAACCTAACTGAAAGACACTAGTGATACCAATTAGGCAATCGTTCGTCTCATTTGTGGTTCGATAAAATTGGCAATTTAACCTAATTCAAATTTTAAATTATTTTTTCAACATAAAATAAAAAAAATAAAAGAAGTTTAATTTTATATTCTATGTCAATTAGATTTATATAATATTCATGAAAATCAGTGTACTCCTCTTATAAGGTATATTAAAATATAATACCAAGAATTTTAAGTTGCATATTTTTAAATATGATAGCCATTGTCACCATAAAAACAATCTATGTCTCGAAATTTTTTTTTATATTAAAGATTATTTCATAAGCATTAATTTAAGATTAAATAAAAGTGTCAATATTTCTGAAACATTTTCAAAAGTTAAGTTGAAAATTTTTAACGTGTATTCCAAAATTTCTATTTCGAATCTCTACCTATGAGCAGGTAAATCGTCAAATTTTCAAAAAAATTTATAAAATGAAAGGAAATATCTAAGATTTCAGTATAAAAAATAATTATTTTGATTTGTTTATTTTTCAATAAGTCATGACAATTTAAAAAAAAAAATGTCGAAATTTACTGATTTTAAAAATTGTAATTCTTTTGGAAATTTCCTCCATTTACGGGGAATGAGGAAATTTTTTTCAATTTTTGAGAGTATTACACTTAATATCGCGTAAATTATTATAATTAAATAATTATAGCTATTATATTGTAATTTATTTTCTTATGAAACTATTAGTACTGATATTATTTATTTAATATTCTCGTAGAATATCACATATAATATTTTACTTCGATGCGAAGCTGAGAATATAAAAATTTTACTATGATGTGTGTGTTTTTTTTTTTTCTGTGAACGCTCAATCTCAGCTCTCGCTGGACCGATTTTGATGATAAATATGTCAAAATATCACAAATCGTATCTAGTCGAAGACAATACCCTAAAAATTTGAAAAAAGTTCCCTCATTTCCCGTAAACGGGGGAAATCCCCCAAAAAATTACAAATTTAAAAATTACTAATTTTCGACATTTTTAAAATTTTTTTACACAAAATTTTTACTCATAACTTTTTAAAAATAACCGAATGATTATATACTTTTTTCATTTATGAAAAATATATACCAAATGATAGGTAAAGACATCAGCATTTATAAAAAAAAAATTATATTGATTTAGTTATTTTTAAAAAAGTTATGGAACTTTAAAGTAAAAAAAAATGTAAACATTTCGAAAGTAAGCGACTTTTAAATTTGTAATTTTTTTGGAGGTTTCCCCCATTTACGGGTAACGGGGGAATTTTTTTCAATTTTTAAGGGTAATGTCTTCGACTAGATACGATTTGTGATCTGTTGACGTATCGTTGAAAGTAATCCGTTTGGTGAGAGCTGAGAAAAAGTGGTAACAGACACAAAGAAAAACACATCATAGTAAAATTAATACTTTTTAAGCTTCGCATCGAAGCTCAAAAACTCTGATTAATGTTCTATAACTGTACATAAATATACTTCATCCTGTCACACGCATAACGCTAAAAATAATTGCTAATTATGGAAGATTTAATATTTTATTATTAATAATATTACATAAAAATTATAAAAAATAATTAACTTAAAAAAAAAAAATTATTATGTATAAAATTATAAATACCACAATGAATACTCATATAGTCTCTCCATCCTAATTAAAATGTGCAATAAATAATGATCATTCATCTTATATGTGTAATACAATTAAGTTGAACGGGCAAACAATATCTATAGTCCGACGATTTTTAAATAGACTCCAAAACTTTTAGTTGTTATTTGTAAATAAGCCAAATCTTTCTGAACAATTAAAATAGTCGTTGAAAACATAATTCTGAAATTTTATAAAATAAATTAGTTTTGTCCAATTAGTATTAATTTTATCATCATAAATATTACAAATATATTTTTTACACCATCAAGCCCACGTTAATGTTTACTTTCATACAACTTTCGTAAATAAATCTCAAAATCTACCGATGATCGTGCAGTTAGATCATTATAATTAGAGTTAGGATGTTGATGACTTTTGCATTTTTTTTCCTTTTATTCTGTGCAATGCTATCCTAGCTAAAAATTTGTTTCATGCTCTCTTAATGCAGAATATTCTAATTTTATTTTGCATTTTTTTGCATTTTTTGCATTTTTAGCTGTAAATGCATTTTTTTTGTTTTTTAACGACATTTATCAACATTTTTAAGTCATTTTTTCATCTTTTAGGGCATTTTTTGTACTTTTTATACAATGTGGGGCATTTTTTATAAATTATAGATTTTAGGGTAAATGTTACACCCGAGTTTGGAAACAAATTTAATTTATTTAAAATCTACCTTTGGATTTGGACTATTAGTAAAAAATAATTTCGTACAAATATTTATTAACTGATCGACGTCGTCGTCTTTTATTTGATAACATCAGACACATATTAATTGTACAGTGCAACAATGCAATATGAATATTATTATAACATCAATATCCTACCACTAATAATGAAAATATTTTTAATATAATTTTTTTTTATTTATATTGAATAAATTGATATTTTTTTTTTATTGAAATTTATTTATAAATTATTTAAATGCTTCTACTATTACACCCATTATTATACCCATATCTCTAATAAAAAATATTATTTATAAATAAGTTTTTTCACTTACTTAATTAGTATTTTAGATAATTTTTAAGGTCATTTTTTGAAGTTTTTAGGGCATTTTTGCAATTTTTTTAGGGCTTTTTTGCATTTTTTTTAGGGCATTTTTGTGTGTTTTTTAGGTCATCAACATCCTATCTCTAATTATAATTAACTCAAATTTTTCATTTTCTGCGTTTTTAACGATATTTGATCACTAGTATCAGAACAAATGTTGATATAACGTCTGGTATGATATGCTCTCAATAATACCCTATGTTGATAACATTAGTGATTTCACAATAATTGTAAGAATTATTACAATATTTAAAATTGCAATATCCTATATTTATATATAAAATGTATGTTAATGTTATATGAAGAATACTATTATCAATTTACTTTACACACTTGAGGTATTAAATCCATAACACATTACTTTTACAAATTTTTAATTGCACTCATATTTGTTTTTAACATGAACATTGATTGAATAAGTAATAACTTATATGCGTACTTGTTCAGCTTAGAGTATTTAAGTAAAAAATGATACATTTCGAGGTGGTAAGATAGAGTATTTATATCAAATGCTATTGTATTATTTATGTAGTAATTATTTAAATTAACTAAGATTAAACCAAACCAAGCGTTGTTTTACGGTGATACCTTTGATGATAAAAATTTGATTATCTAAGCGTCTGGTAGTCGATGATAAAATTCTTACAAAACGTTGTTAGTTTGTGTTAAGTTTCATTACCCTCTCCCTCTTTAGGACTTAGTGAAGGAGGGGATCTACTTTCATTGCTAAAGGTTAGTTTACGTTAGATTTGCTTCTCATCCAGTCCACTTTTTAAAAGTTTATGGATCATTATAATTTTTTCGTGATAGATACTACTAATATACTTCTTTTATGCAACATAATTTTTTTTTATGTCGGACCATTTTCCTTTATCTAGGGAGAATGCAAATTTTAAAAATGCATATAGAAAGTAGAATTTTTTTAACTTAATTTTGGAAGTGTTCTGAAAATACTAACACTTTTATATATATATCTTAAACTAAAATTTATGTAATATATTTTAATATGAAAAAAAAAATTCTAACTTTATTTTGTTTTCATAGTGAAAACAAACATTAAAGTTAATAATAATACTACAACTTTAACAAAAAAATTCATTTTTATATTGAACTTTATAAAGCTATAACTTTTTGTAAAATGTGTGGATCATTATATTTTTTTTAAGATAAATACTATTTATATTTATATATTATAATATATATATATATATATATATATATATGTTTACTTACTCATATATTACACTTATAAATCATAAAACTTGTAATCAAAATATTAATAAGGAAATAGGAGATTTTGTAGCTTTAAGAATAATCCACCAATTTTTTTAAAATTAAACACTACAGATTTGCATCGAAAAGTTTATTATGATAGTAATTTTAATCACTGTCAGATATCATCTATACTGCATCTAACTATGCCACGTCCTCGCTGTGCTGGATTTTTAGCTTCGATGCGAAGTAGAGAAGGTATTGGTTTTACTAAGATGTGTTTTTTTTTTTTTTTGTGTCACCACTTTTTCTCAGCTCTCCCCGAACNTGTCTGTTACCACTTTTTCTCAGCTCTCACCGAACCGATTTCTTTCAACGATACGTCAAAAGATCACAAATTGTATCTAGTCGAAGACATTACCCTTCAAAATTGAAAAAATTTCCCTCGTTCCCCGTAAATGGGGGAAACCTCCAAAAAAATTACAAATTTAAAAATCGCTAATTTTCAAAATTTTTTCAATTTTTATTACTAAAAACTGCCGTAACTTTTTCAAAAATGAACATATCAATATAATTTTTTTATAGATGCTTGATGTCTTTACCTATCATTTGGTATATATTTTTTATAAATCTGACCCTTTACATGCCCATAGGACGGGATTTAAAATGACATTTTTTTCACAAAAAATTAACTTCTTCAACTTAACTTTTGAAAATGTTCCGGAAGGACTGACACTTTTATATATATCTTAAGTTAAAGCCAATGTAATGTACTATATTATGAAAAAAAAATTTGACATCTGGACTTGTCTTCATATTGAAAATAGCTACCAAATGCTATTTTTGTATGAAAATTCTCGATTTTATATTTTACATTTTTTACTTTAAAATGCTATAACTTTTTAAAAAATGTATGGATCAATACAATTTTTTCATGAGAAGTAGTATTTATATACATCTTTCATTCGACATACTTTATCTTAATCAGGATATTAATAAGGAACTAGCAGATCATGTAGCTTTTGGAATAATACCCCAATTTTTTAAATTAAACACTATCTAAAGATTGACATCGAAGCGTTTTTTTTTTTTTTTTTATAGTGATTTTAATCACTGTCAGATATCTTTATACATAATCCAACGTCACCACTGTGCCACGACCCCCTGTAATGGGTTTTTATTTTTATATTGTTAGTAATTAAAATCGGGTATTCTCGTATAAAATCATATAGGTTATAATGAAATTCAACAACAGCGGAAAAAATCATAGGTGATACTAAAAATTATTACTGATTTTGATTTCTAATAAGTTAAAAATATCAGTACAAAATATCATTTTTAATCTAATTTTTTGTAAAGTTGTTTTTTGTTTATAATAAAAAAAATTATTTATAACCATAACTTTTAGTTTAACT
>NW_026099575.1:14159641-14161561 GCF_025091365.1 Daktulosphaira vitifoliae | reverse complement strand
ATTATTAAAAAGAAAAAAAATTATAACAAAATGTTAATTGTATCAAAAATTCAAGAGTTGTCAGTTAGATTTGTTCCATCTGTGTGTATATATATAAACAGCTCTCGGTTATTATGCATCACTCGATTACTTAAAAAATATATACATAAATATTTTTTTTGTCTTTTTTAATAAGATATATATTTGAATTATCAGCCAAAAATTATTTTTTAATATTAACCCTAATAACATATAGAGGCAACAGCTTTATATTTTTATATGATAACATACAAAAAAATATATTTAAGAAAATGGCTAACTGGTCGATAACAACTTTTGGACCAGTCATTCAGTAGGTTTTAGCAATGTATAATATTTCTTAGCTACTATTCTCATCTCACTTTGGTTTGAAAATGAGAATAACTTGAGAAATACTGAAGAATTGTTATCGACTAAACGTTTTCTATTTTATAAGCCAGTTAATTATGAACGTTACCATTAAAAAAAAAAAAAATTAACGCCTCTATAAGTTATAAGGACATATAGGATATGTTTCTAAATAGTAATTAATAGTTGATATATTTAAGTAAAAAAAAAACTTAAAATTTGTTTTTCAATATTATATTTATTTTGTGAATGACCGAGTAGTTTATGATAAATCGATCACCATGTATACTTAAAATAAAATATTTCCATGTTTTTTTTTGTAGTATTATTTAAAAACTACAATTTTTATTAATTTACATTTTATTGATATATTTATTTACAAGAATATGAACAAAAACATCTTATTTATCTGTTAAATTAAAATTATTTCATGGTTAAGAATTTTTAATAATAATTTTGTATATGTAATATTATTTAACTATTGTTTTATATATTCTAATTGTATAAATAAATAATTTATTAAGGTTAACAATAATAAAATATTTGTATATAATAAAGTATGAAAATAGAAATCATTTTTTTTTTGTTACATTTAGTAAATAATAAAACAAATTCAAAAATAGAATTTATTTTCCATAATTCAATAGTATACATAAAAAAAAATTGTCATCTAAATTTGAACTTTTTTGGTCAACCCTAAAAGGTTACTGATACGATCACATATACGTAATTATNGTCAACCCTAAAAGGTTACTGATACGATCACATATACGTAATTATATCCCACATCATTGTACCATTTGGCTTATAATATAGATACAGTGACATAAGTATTACTACAGGTGGGCAAACTGCACATATTAACACTTTTGGAATTCACGGTCACTTTGCCATAATGGCAATGTCTCAAACGCCAGTTGACTTTTTACAATATTGCGTCTATTATTTTTATTGTCCTACAGTTTTACTTAAATTAGCTACTACCAAGATAGTGTGTGTCGCTGTCAGCTCCCTGTTGGATTATTATCATCTCTAGGTGTCCAGCAGGTTGTACTGCATATTTGATATTTGTTTATATTAAATGCTTAATAAATATTTATATAGTTAACCAAGAATGTTGTATATATATAAAAATTAAATAGGAAATCTCAGTACCTAAGGTAGATATAGCTTAGCCAGCTATCCCCTGTTGATCCCTTAGAAAACTGTTGACAGGCATTTAATGTCAACCCCTAAATAGCTACGTAACATGTGCTCAAGAGTTTGTATTCTTTACTTAAAATCAACAAAAAACATAGGTAAACATGATTGTTACAATAAAATATTTATTTATCACAAAATAATTAAAGGTTTTTTATTAATATACAACATTTTTAACTTTAATATTTATATTTTGATAAAATTAATTATTCTCTTAAATAGTTATTATTTTTATAAGAAAATTTCATTTAAGAAGTAACTAATTTTATTAAATCAATAAAATATCGAAAAATAAATAATGTATGTATGAATTTATAAGCTAAAAATTAAAAAAATTTGGATACATAAAAAAAA
>NW_026099575.1:14142905-14159265 GCF_025091365.1 Daktulosphaira vitifoliae | reverse complement strand
TTATTAATAATAAGTAATTATATGATAAAACTATCATTACATAACAAAAACAAATATTTTTTACTACAACCCTTACAAATAAGGAAAATACATAGACTAGCTCTTAAATTTTACCTATCACAGAATTTTTTTTTTAAACAATGAATTTTTTTATAAAGTTCAACATTATTTTAGTGATGTACTAAAATATTTATGAACTCTCAAATAAAATAAAACAATTGTGCATATATTTTTAAATAAAATTACTCATATAAAATTAAGTTATATAAATTTAAAAAATCAACTATTAAGTACATTAAACATTGTTTTTACCAACACAAAAACTTTCATAATAGAGTATATTTTTCTAATTAAAAAATAATAATTTTATCAATTTACTATAGTTTATATGTCTTTATTTACGCATAAGTCACAAACACGAACAGGGTTAGGCCATCCCCTATGAGGGACAGGTTTTCTGTGATTAGAACAGTTTTCACATACTCCATTACCACATTCTCGACAATGATGCAATATCAATACTGGTCCAAAAAGAGATTTACAAACAACACAGTCTAAAGCTTCATTGTCTGGTATCCAATATGAAGGCTTAGCAGTATCTTTTATTAAATCTAATAATCATAAAAAAATTAGTATTTAGATATTATAACAATACAAAAAAATGATTATTTACTTTTAGGGTATTCTAAAACAGATGCCACAGAAGATAAAGTGTTTACTAAAGCTTCACTAAATTTTCTAGCACTTACTACATTTTCTTCTCCTCTACTTGAAGACTCTGAGCAGTTACTACTAATGCTTCCTTAAATAATAATATTAAGTTATAACTAGTTCTTAGGGCTTAGATAAATATATAGTTTAATTTAATATAATTTTAATGAATACTAACCAGATCTTTTATAACAAAAGTTACATACTCGTACAGGTGTATCCCAACCTCTATCGGGAACACACATTGAATGTTTAGAACATTCATCACAAACTCCTTCACCACAAGCTCTACAATGATGTTTCACAGATGTTGATGAAAATTGTAGTTTACAAATTATGCACTCCTAAAGTTTAAGAAATTAATATAATTTATAATCTACAGATGTATGAATCAAATAAGATTAAATTAGAAATTAAATATAATAATGAAAAAATTGTTTACATTATTCATTGTCTTAAGGATAACTTGAATTTAAAATAAAATTATTTAAAAAATAACCTTACTTTAATTTCAGAATTTGGTTTCCAATATTTAGGTGCAAACTGATCAGCAACCCAAGATGATAATAAACGAGATGGCTCATAACCAACACTTGCAACAGTTTCAGACAAATATGTTACCCCATCTAATACTTTCCTAGCTGGATTCATACTTGAAGATGAAGGCAAATCCATCTAAATAAATAATAACATATTCTTAACATATTAAGTTTCTTGAAAAATATAAATGTTATAATTAATGAAAATATTCTTTTTGTAATATATGTATTGTATCTCACTTAGAAGTATAATTGAATGATATATAATTGATAGTTAAATATTATATTATTACAGGAGTGTATTAAAAAAATTGTCCTGTTAATTTATGATCAGTCAAAGTATTAAAATAGCAAAATACTGGTATTTAATACAACACCCCTGAAATCTATATATTTATACTTAGGACTTGAAAATTTTATCACTTTTCATGTTGAGGTCTTCTATCATTTTTAATAATTAACAATTATTTAAATTTTTAATAATTTTGAAAATTTTTTAAAATAAGAATTAACAATGAAATACAATTTTTTTACAACATGTTAACATTATTCAGAATTATAATATAATTGTGTTTTTACTTTGGCCTTTTTTAGTAACACAATTTTACAGAAGTTCAAATGAACTTTTAAAATGAAGACTTTTAGGCAAATTTATCTAAGCAATAACATAGAAAGTCAACAAGTGTAACAATTTTGAGTGAAATTTGTATAATTTAATTTTTTTTCCTACTGAAGAAAAACTTAGATAACCTTTCCAAAACGTTATATACACCCCTGTATTACTTTAAACATCAAATAAAAAATAAATGAAACATTTTCATCATGTTAAATTATTTTTGTTTATCTGAAATATTACAACCAAATTATTTAAAAATATTAGTTTAAAACTTACACCTGGCCAAATATGTCTCGTTTCTGAATATACTGCAGTTTTTTCGGGGTTATCATTACCATACCAATACTGTTTACTACGATATATAATTCCACATTTTGGACATTCAATAATGTATCTAAAATAGATTTTAATAAATAACAAATTTATATAATATATACATTTTTTAAAGAAAAATTACTCAGAAAAAGCATATTTGAGCCATGAATTTTGGTTTTCATTTATATATTTTGTTGTAACTTCTATGGCATTTCCATTGTCTTTACACACTTTACATATATAAATAGAATTTTCAAATTGAGATTGAAATCTAAAATTAAATTCTTATAAATTTTTATCTTATAAATAAGTTTTTAATACTGTCTAAAATAATGAAAATATTTACCTGCACTTAGAATTACTAAAGTGAGGAATGTTATCTTTCAAATGGCCAACACTATTTGCACAACGTTGTTCACAAGATTGACATATTGTAGGACAAGTCAAATGTTGATCTGGGAAAAGTGGTTCAATTGAATTTTTGATAACACCAGTAAACTTGTCGTTCAGTGCCTGTAAACAAAATTAAAAATCATATTAATTAATGTAAATAAAAAAGATTAGTTTGATTAAATTACTTTTAATGTAAGGTATACAACATGTGGTGAACGCTGAGGTCTATTGGAGTTGATCAACAATTCTTCATTAAGTACTTCTCTAATTGGTCCAAAATCAGTAGGTGGAACAATTGTTTGAATACCAATGTATCGTAATGATGCAAAACCATCTACATTAAGCTGTAGCTCATGAAATCTTTCATATATCTGTTCTGAAGCATTTTTACCATTACCTAAAATTATAGAAATGTTACTAAATGTTTTATAGAACAAAAAAATTAACATACAAGATATTAGAGGTTCAGTGTTTCTTGTTTCATGAAAAATACAAAGTGATGGTCCTTGAGTTAAATCGGAAGACTTTACTGGATCTGAAGAATGGTAATTGACAGATTTTAAAGCTTTTTGAAAATGTTTAATGTATGCCTTTGATGCTGAACCAAGGAAATTGAACATATCATCTTGTAACCGCTCACCTTTGACTTTATAAATAACTATATCTGATACAGCTAAAACCTACAAAAATTAAGATACAAATATTTATTAATATCCAACAATTACTGTATTATCATACATATAATATACTTTTGTTATCCGACACTTATGTGTAGATTGATTATTTGATTTTTGTAGGTTCTCTTATTTTTATATTTTAATATGTAAGTTTAAATATATTATTTCAAGTTGATTAAGATTATAAAAAAATGTCTAAAATAGTTGTAAACTATTCTTATTTTACTTGTTCTTAACTTGGAAAAAAGTACTAATGATACAAATAAACCACGAATACAAAAGTTGGTCGGACCGATTTTACATTGGTCCAATGTACTCAATGTTTATACATCACATTTTTCTCAGTCAAATAAAAAAAAAAACTTGACATTTTTCAATGTTTAAATATTATTTAATTGGACTATTATGCAGTATGAACACNTTGACATTTTTCAATGTTTAAATATTATTTAATTGGACTATTATGCAGTATGAACACATTAAAAATAATTAAATACTAAAAGAGTTAAAGAATTCAATCTTACAATTAAATAAATAAAATGATTGTTTACTACTGTGGACAATCCTTCATGAACCCTCTCAGATGAATATGTTAATTTATTACCAAAATGTTCGTAACATTAATAATAAATCTGGCCATTTAAAAAGTAAAATCAATAGCTCATTAGATGATGTTTTTGTATTTACTGAAACCTAGTTATCAAGTAATATTGATTCCTCTGAATTGGTATTTCTTAATTATATTATTTATAGGTTTCATAGAAATACAAGTCAATTGTCAAAAGATGATCATAAATCTTCTAATTATTTATACTTCAATGAGTAAATTTTTAATTAAAAATCTGGTGATTATGAATCAATTTTAAGCTATTTAAGTTAATTAAATTGGCTTGATTATTTTAGCTTTGATATAGAGAACAATATGGATATTTTTTACTATTGATTTATAAATTATGCAATTAATAAAATTGACAAAATTTGAAAACAGACGACCTTCTTTAGTGTCTAACGAGCAAGAGTTTACATGTGCCTTGGCTTTACTCTATCTATCTATCTTATAATTTTTTGAACTTTTCCCATGGCACATAGATCTATGGAAATGTCTAGTTAAGTAACATACAATTGCTTGGCAATTATTATTTGCGATAAGATATCATCTTCATCTAAATGAGCTTGTAATTGATGATCCTCAACAGTTATAGGTCAATTTTCATGCTTATTATCATTCAGGTTGAATCTTCAAGTGATCTTTGAATTGATAAAAAAAATATCTGCATATTATTTCCATTAAAGTATGGTTGCCATAAGCCTCCACTATCAATCAATGGGATTTGGCAGTCGATTTTTTCAAGTTGAAGCAGAAAAGCAGAGTTTTTTTGCATATATTTCTTTAATTTTATGGTATATTTTTTTTTTACTTTTGTTAGTTATATATGGTATTTTTAATTATCTGTTATAAAATATTTTTTATGTTCATCCTTTATGTCTTATATGGGTGACAATTTTATTTTTTTAAATGGCAACATACATATTTAACTAGCTTATAAAATAGAACATGATCTAATAAAGAAATTGACTGGTCATTGCGTTAACAACTGAGCTAGGTAGGCCGCCAATTTAAAATTACCTTTCTATAATATCTCCTTGTATAATATTGTTATGTAAATTGTAAATTGGAATATTATTCTATAATAAAGATTATTATTATACTACTTACTTTAAGTAATAATCTTATTCTTTGCTTATTATGTAAAGCTGATCCAGAAAAGCCTTCAGTATCCAAACATACAATATTCAGTGTAGGATCAAATGCAACCCAAATACCAACAGTACATGCCTTTTGTTCAGAAGACGTTCGAAAGACTTCAGAACCTTTAAAAAAACATTGATTGAGAGTATGAGACTTCCCATCACCAGTGTTACCAAAAATTGAAATAACTTTTACAGGACTGTTATTTTTATAACCATAAAGTCGTTTTACAAATGTCTCTACATTAGGAACCTTAACATAAAAAAATAGTGATAAAATTGTTTGACACTTTTAATGTATGATAAATACCTTCAGCCTTTCTTTCTCATCTAAAAGTAAAAAACTATGAGAATGATCATCACTTTCTTCATCACTGTCATTATAGTCTGGAGTAAGTTTTAATGATGTGAATTGTGATGTGATTGTAACATCAGGCAAACCAAAATCACTATGGTTAGAAATAGTATTGACTGGGGTCATTATGGCAGGTAGTTTATTATAGTTTTTCAAATGGCCAGAGCGGCCAAACAATTTATCATCCATTGACAAGACATTTCTAAAAAATTAGTAAAAAAATTATAATAATTTTAACTTAGTTAAATTCTGAATACTTTATAAAAGTAAACATCAAATTATTCATATTTGTTAGGACTACAACTAGAAAGTATACAAATAACTGATAATATAAAAGTAATATATTAATTTACCTTATAAATGCATTTAGTAAAATGGGTTTGTAATTTCTTATGTAATAATACCATAAGCTAATTTTTTATACAAGGATAAAAATCTATATTAATTTTCTAAATTAAATATTTGATTAACTTAATGAAAAGAAAGTATTAATAATTATTATTAGACAAAGGAACCCAACGAAGATGATTGAACAATAGAAGTAAAGTTCTGCGTAAAAAATATCCTTATCAGTTTTATCATGGTCAAAGAATGATATCAAAATACTGTAATCACGACTTTTCATGGCCATACAATTTATCTCTTTTTATAATGAAGAAATAGATAGCAAAATGTAAACAACGCTTAACATATTTAAAATCAACAGTATGCCATAATATAAATTTTAAGTAATGAGAACGACTGAAAAAAAATTATTTACAATCTATCAAATGTTTGATACAAAATCAAATATATTTCATATTAGGTGATATGGATCTAAGTATAAAAGATATATTTATAGGGGAAGTAAGTGTTTAAATCATTAAAAAATAATATTTATTAAAATAAAATTATTATTGTTTTAGTAGAAATATACTGAATACATTTTTTTTAGAAATAATTATTATGAAAAAACTGTTTTTAATATAAATAAACATTTTCTAAGGCCTTAACAAGTGATATATCCTGAATTTTTACTAGTTTGGCTAGGAATTTTTTTTGGCTTGTAACATACTAATGCTAAAGCTATGTACTGTTAAATGTAATATTTGACAAATTGGAGAGGGATATAGTTCCTTAAGACTCTTCAGCTACATGACTTAGTAATTAGTTGGTCTTAAAAAAAATTAGTTGTAGGAGTATATGACTTATTGATAATCATTTAAGAAAGTCATATATGTTTGAAATTTCATAAAATTAAAAATATTCATGATAGATTTTAGATAAACATAGTTATCCACTAAAGTTTTGTATTATGAAGTACAATAATGATGAGTTACAATGGCTTGTAATTAATAAAGGCTATTTTAAAGTTATTTTATTAATATGATTTTGTATTGCTCATATATGAATATTTTAATTTGAATAAAAAAAAACTTGGATGGATCTGTAATTGCCAAAAAAATAATTTTTTTTCTTGTGATACTAAAAGGCAAATATATATTATTTTATCAAAGTATTTTTTTTTTATATTATATACTTTATATTATAATAGTTTGATTATTTTAAACATTTAAAAGTTTTTTTGTTTCTTATAGATAGTATCTGTTCAAAATTATGGGGCATTCATTAGAATACCAGGAAATAAACAGCAAGGCTTGGTACATCGTAGTCAAATATCTCGAGCTCCTGTTGATGATGCCACTGAAGTATTGTCTAAAGGAGATAAAGTATGGGCTAAAGTTATTGCTATGGTATGTCAGACAGAAACATTTTTTTTAAGTATTATTAAAAAGTTAATAATATAATTTAAAATTTATGCTACATTTAATATTATTTAAAATATATTTTGTTATGGCCTATTCATATAATACACCAACTCTTAATATTTACTAAATGATTAGCATAATTATTTTCATTACTTGAAAAAAGTATAAGCTCACAAGAAGACTATGATAAAATATTATCGCAATATTTAATATTTGTTTTATTTTTCATGATGCACTTATGTTTTGTTTTAGGATGATGGAAAAATTTCCTTATCAATGAAATTAGTTGATCAAGGTAGTGGACGCGATTTAGACCCAAATGGAGTTCAAATGTTGTGAGTTATTTTTAATTGTATTAAAATCTTAAGTTTTAAAATTAAAATTATTTCACCAAAGCCAAGATGAGCAGAGAAGAAAAATTCAGCCAAATTCCAAAGGCAAACGAACTATACATTTAGATGCTATTTATAATACAAAATGTGTAAAATGTGGAACTGGTGGCCATTTAGCAAAAGATTGTTTTAAAGTAAGCTATATCTATTATTTATTACAAATGATTTAACATTGATGTAACAATGTCTAAATAAATATATTTTAATAGAATTCATCTGGAAAAATGTATGATCTTTTGCCTGAAGAAGATGAAACTGATAATTTACAAATTGCTCCTATACCTCTTTCAAATGTTGAATTAGTTAAAAAAGAAACTGTGAAAAAAAAGAAAAAGAAAAAGAAATCTAGTGCATTAAAAAAGAAAAAAAAGAGGAAAAGACATTCATCTACTTCGTCTTCAAATGTTAGTAATTACAACATATTTTAATATAATTTGAAGTAAATTAATTTTGTTTTATTTATTTTTTGTTAAATTAGAGTTCAAATTCAGATGGTAGCATTAAACAAAAGTCAAAGAAGTATAAAAAAAAGAAACGCGAATGAAGATAATCCATATTAGAATGGTAATAAATTTCTTCAATTTCAAGACAAAAACTGAATTCTGTATTATATTTAATCTACATCAACTGTATATTACTTACTGTAATTTTATATTAAATTTAATTCAGGTAGATTAATATTGTACAAAGATTAAACAGTTTTCAATATTATAGTATATTTTTTAAAGAATAAAATCTAAGTTGAAGAAATTATATTTATTATGAATTTGGATCATAAAATTATTGTTGTTTAATGGCTCTAGTAGCAAAACAAACATACATTTGTTCAAAAGTAATTGAAAGGACTTTATTGACCTATATTATAATGAACTTATTGCCTGTGGCATATTTTTATAACTAATTCTACCATTATACCTTCAGATTTCATTGAAGCACTGTTTTAAATTGTTGATTTAACTTATAAATGCATATGTACATATTTAATTAGACTTAAATGATCTTATTGTAACATTTATAAATCAATAATAAAAATAATTTTAGTTGTAGAGAGAAGTACACATATTATTATAAATTATTCTCATTAATAATTTTATGTCTACACTCGATTGTTATCAGAAATTGAAAAATTTAATTTAACCAAAATTACTCTTGTGTCCAGATAGTTTTTTCAGTGAGTTTGAAAATTAGTCAAAATAACATAAATATTAAATAACAATAAATTAATTAGACTATTAATAAACCTTTAAAAGAAATTTTTGCTGAACTAACCTTCAACTTCTGATTCTTACACTGTATATTTATGTAAGTATATTATTATTTAATTCTACAAAACTTAACTTACATCAAAAATACAATTTATTTAATTTCTGAAAATGATAAACAAATAGCAGCATTATAATTTTTATGTTATTTTTATTACTAAAATTATTATAAAAATTACATCACAATGATAATGAACTTGTGCCAAATAATATTTACATAATGTGCTGCTAAACATAGTAATATAACAAATTGATCAACAACTATTAAAACTACTAGATTAATCGTTTATACTAATATTTAATTAAATACCTAAACAATAGCAAAGAATATAAGAACGAAACAAAAATAAGAAAAGATAAAATAACACAAAAAATTCAATTAAAAAAACTAATTGATTTTTTTGACAATTATGTTAAAACATAAAACTCTATAGAACCAAAAACTATTTGATAAAATCAATGTAATGTTAAAACTGTAGATGAAAAATGTATCAAGAACTGTTTTTGGTTGTTGTTCATTCTAATTCTTCAAAATAATTTCCGGGACCTTTGAATTCTGGTTCGAAATACTTACGTAAGTACTCCGGTCTTTCATACGTTTGTAACTTTTGTGATTTCCCTGATCCTAAATCATTTGGATATTTGAATTCTTCTGTTTTTTCGACGGATGGCCACTCGAAGTGATCGTTTGAGACCTGTGGAATCGGTACTGTATGAGCAGGGAATCGCAAGGGGGATGAATCGTACTGATGTGGAGGAACACTGCCGTAGTCTGCATGAGAAGTATGAGTGTTGGCATAACCGACGTCGTAATCTGCAAAATTGGAACCTTCTGCGTAATTCACCACGTCAGCAGAAGGGTGGTAGTACGTGGAATGTTGAACAGGTATCTGATGGTGATAGACCGGAGGAGTTACTGGCTGCTCATAAGGGTTGTAGTTTGGAGGCGTCTGGTAGTGAGCGGTCTCATAATGATGCGGAGTAGATGGTTTGTAGTGAGTAGCGGGCTGATGATAGTTTTGACCGTGATACTGCGGAGCGTAACCGCCTTGTTCAACCGGTCCATTGTTAAGGTGATGGGTCACGGTGGTTGGATGGTGCGAATTGCCGATTTTCTTCACCACGGCTTGAAAACCGTTTTTGGAATCGGCCGTGTACTCGACCAAACGTATTGTACCGTCTGGTTCCATCAGACTATAGTAGCCCCGCACCGTATCGCCGTCCCGTTCTTCGTATTGTTTCTTTATGTCACCCGTGTGCGGATCGTGGACGCCGTACTCGAAGCGATAAGCTGGATGAGCCTACACATAACAGTACTGTTATTACTATTGTTTATATTACTGAAGATTTTTTTTTTTTTTTATTTAGCTCTTATATTTTCTTATTGTACTGATTTGTTTACTTTAATTAGTTTCAGTAAGTGTTATCAAAAGAAGCTAATTATACTAAATAAAATGGTAAAAAAACATAATGGTTTTTTGTGAATTGGCTTATTAATTGAATAACTTCTTGCCAAGTAGGACGAGTAAATATATAAAACACTAATATTTTTCTCCTAGAAAATTGAAGACCAGAGTAACATTTTGTAGGGTACAAAGAAATTTATTATTTTGTTTTATTTTTCTATATTGAAATTCTTATGAATTTTAATGTGATCGTGTGTAATACTAGTCACATAACATGTCACTGAATTAGTGCCATTGCACAAGATATTTATAATAAATGTGTCTGGATATTTAAACTGTTTAAATATTGTTTACTTTACAAATAGCTTAATGTCGATAGCGTAATGTACATAATTATTTTTGTAGTTGATGTCGTACTCGTTCATTGATAAATGTTGTTTTTGTCAGCTAGCCAAAGTAACGTACTGTAATTGACGTTTATATCAGTAAAAATAATGGCGTGTTATTTGTTATTAGGTCTATGAAAATATTTTGTCATACCGCAACGAATCAGACAATATTAAAAACAGAAACAAAGGGGCGGAGGTCGGCAATGTTCACCTATTGCAAGATTTTAATCGATATGCCTTTTTGTTTTATTTTTAATTTCAATAGACTATCCATTCGGTTACATTATTTTTGTAAAAAATCTCCTGTAGCAGGAAACATCTCCTTTTATGATGTATAGCAATTTATTTAATGGAGAGTAAATAAACTATCATAACGATAATAACTTTATAGTAATGTTAATTTGTATCAAATGTAGTGTGAATCAATTAATAGTGTAGCCAATAAGTGAATTACATTAGGTTTTATTATAACTCGTATTTAATTATATTTATAACTGTACCTAACTTGTAATTTTTTTTTAATAATAATAAACCTTTAAAGTTAAAATAAGTGTAAAATTCCCAATCTATTTATTTGATATACATTTTATTTTATTATCAGAGTATCTTAAGATAATTACTCAAAATGCTTATCCGTTATAGAGCCACTTTATTAGAAGACCCTATATTTTTAATAATATGATTATTTAACACACTTTGGCACAGTTGTGTTGATTGTTATTGTAGACACTTACGTATTCCCCGTGATCATATTCAGGAGCATAATATCCATTTTTCGATTCTTCTTTTGCTTGATCTACAATGTTGTTGTTTTTGTTATTGAATCCGTGATATGTGACTTGGACGTTTTCCGTGCAACATGTGTCGTGCACGATATGCCCGAACATTAAAAGCAGCACCTTAAATTGATTGATAAAAAAAAAAACAAATTTAAATTGTTATGCAAATATGATATAATAACTATTAGTGTTATTATTATAATCGATTTTTTGCATTCTATTAGAGTCAAATGCGTGCGACGTGCAAGAAAAATGAAAAAATGTGTTGAAATTTAACAAATAGTCGGAAAGTGGCATTGATCCGATTTATAATTAATGAACTCCACGTGGTCACGTCCATTAAATGCAAAATTATATGCGTACTAAACACTTAAAAAAGTGTAATGGACATTAACTGGGTGTAGACCTATTCCTATTCCAGGAATAATTATTTCACATTTCACTTAAGTACAGCTGCAGTTTTAAAATGGCAAATTATTAGAAACTGTTTATCATCAGAAATTATTAAAAAAAAGTATATGGCACTTGTAACCAGAGCCCGATATGGTTTAAGCCCTAACCTAGTGGTTAAGGTAACGTCAAAGATCATTTCGTGTTTAAAATATATCGTCAAGGGGATTGTAAAAAATGTTTTTATGCATAACCACTAAACCCTAAGTACATCGTTAACATGTATCCACAGCCAGTATGACATCAAATGAAAGACAAGATGATTTAAGATCTCATTTTGACAAACTTGAGAAATAAATCAACTGTGTAACATAAAACATAAGTGGTAATTAAGATTTGGTTCTGCATAGTTTCAGGTAAAATATTAAATTTTAGTACCAGGGATTCATCAGAATCATCGATAACATTATTAGGGCCGTCATAATGAATCGTGGCCAATTGAAAATCTCTGGCGAGACATTAATCTTATAAGTTCAATAAAGTGGCGATGCACACTGTTCGAGCCACGGCTTGTTTTCGCGAATATCCATTGTAACGCAACTGTTGTCCCAGAAATCATTACGAACTCATTGGTTTTGTAAATATTTAAATCTTTCTCGACGGTGAGTTTTGTGTACTAAAACTAAGTATCGCCATAGATTAAATACTATGTGTAATTTATCTATAGTATCATCGCGATGTCAGTTATGGATGACGTTACGTGCACTGCTCGCGGCGAAATCGTTCGTTGTTCCGGCTCCAAGTAAGTCGTCTAGCCACAATCGCACATAGACACCAGACAAACAATCCGTTGAAAAAATGACGGCGAGTCACTGGACACCCTTTTCGAAACATGTAGACGTACGATCGCATTCATTAGTCATTATGGATTCCTGGTATTAAATTTCAGATTCGCTAAGAAATACAGTCTAAAATATCGTGTGTGCGCGATATCTCATGAAGTCCTGGTACGAAATTTTGTATTTGTGGCACGGAGGCGTAATTTAGAACTTAATCAGCGCTTATTTTATTGGTATCCCTGTGATTACAAAATAAATTTTATCAATTTATAGCGGTTCTCCTGCGAGTAATTTCGAACGGGAAGACAACGTAATTTTTTAATGGTTAATTATTATACTTATCGAACAGGTTGAGAAGTGAGGCCTTTATTTTTTTTTTATAATTATGACATTTACATAGATCCCCTTGATTGACGCTAGTCCTGAATGTAAATGCACTCTCATTTCTCAAATTATAACGTACAGCAGATCCATTTGGTTTAATAAAAAAATTTGAAAACTTTCGTACAATTTTTTTACTATCATTTTTATTTACAAATAAATCCTAGGTAACAAGGAATACTTTCTAAGGATTTTATTCGTTAGGGCTGATTAGAAATGATCAAATAACCTTTTTGGGTTGTTGTGATCTTCTCTATCTTTATTGAACGGATAAACTAATTATTTTATATTTTGTGCTACATTTAATTCGAACACAATGCCTGAGCGTCGTTTACTCTTTTACTATGTCACTTTCCTTCAAATCGTTCTGATGAATGATTTATTATTTTTATAGGTACAACAATTCTATGTATGACTATGAAGAGAATTGACGATTAAATTAGTTCTTACTAATTTTATATTATTATATCAAATTCGATTTTTATCAAAAACTTTGAATAATTTTAAATATATTATCAGAAATTTTATTTGGTTGGTAAAATTAATAAAACATTCATAATTTTCATTTTAATAACGATATCTAAATACTAAGGTCAATGGTGGTCAATTATAGATTAATGACAGTTATGGTAAATTTATTTAAAAACCAAATCGTCCGAGATTTGTCAAACCATAACTAACTCGATAATATTTTCATAAGTGCGTTTTCAGAACTCTATTAGCACAGGGTCAATTATTTAATGAATATTTCATTCGACGCCCTTGATTTGAAAGTATTCTATGTATATAAGTATACAAAATTATTTTATTTATAAAAAAAAACAAGAATCTCGAAACTGAACATTTTATTTTCGAAGGAATATTGTGCTTCAAAAAACATTTTTATAGCTGTTTATAATTTTTTAATATAACCTAACAATTGTTATAATGAAGGCATATCAACAATTTGATGTTTCTTTCTTAAATTTAGCCAATTAAATTAAAAATTAGATATATTATTTTAATTTTAATGAAAAATAATTGGCGGAATTACACCAACACCGTATCTAATCTCATACACCAAATAATGTGGACATAAAACAACAAAATTTATATTCAGGCCATCTAGTCGTGTCCAAATAACTGTTATTATTTGATAATGAATTTCAATATTAGTTACACTCACAATAATTAGATAAAAAAAAAAAATTAGAAAAAAAAACTGAGAAGTCATTCTTAGTTCCTATAAATAGTTTTGAACAACAAGCCGATATTTTTTTAACTTTTTGTAAATCAACAACGTTTTAATGGATTTAAAAAATGTGAAGTTACACAAGTTTAAAATTCAGTCGTACAGTTTGATTAAAATATTGAACTTTTATTTAAAATATAATTAGTTTTTCAATGACTTAGATAAAAAAATCGTTAACTTAATACATCTGTTTAGTAATATTACTGATTAATAACAGATTCGGATTAGAAAAACTTGAACGCGTTAAAATGCTAAAATGTCCACAGTCTACATCTCTCTCCTCAATTTTTTACTTTTTTATGCATTAGAAAAAATTCTTAAATTTCCATGAACCATTTACCTCGGCCATAAATCTCTTAAATATGAGGTGGTTTAGCGATAGTAAAATATTAGTGGTTAGAATGAATGCGGAATTTTAGTTTATCTAAATGCAGTTAGTAAAGTCGTTTTATTTAAATTTTTTCTGCAAAATCATTTATAAGAAATGTTAGTTAAATTTTATTTATAGTTATATTGATTTTTAAATTTAGAGACATTGTTTATAAAATTAATTGCATTTAGATAAACATTATCCAATGTCATAAAAAATGTACGAAATTTTTATTAAAAGTGCGTGTACGAACCTTATAGTATTTCATTATGACACTAATTTTCAGCACTAGTTGTATTTATATTATATGAAATGGATCAAAATAATCTTTTGGATAAATCCAATACGTTACATAAATTTTGAAAGCATGCAACAAATGATCGGTCGGAAATAACAAAAACACTGAAGATTTTGCACTAATCAAAAATTACACAATATTAATAATGTTTACAGATAGTTTTATATGTTTAATAGAAAAGCTGTTGATTATAAAATATAAATAGTTTTCAACAATCGATATGCAACAACTTAAATTCATCACGTTGTTTATCGTCAACACACAAATATATACCTCTCCTTCTCCACTGAAAACGCGACTTTTCTTGTCCTTGCTCCTTCCCAATGTTTGCATCTGGGCATTACGATGCATAATAACTTCACCTGCTAAAAAACCATCAGGTACGTGCCGTAACGATGACCTAAAATCGATAGGCGATAGTTTTACATTTAATTGTGACCGCCAAGAAGGACCTGAACGGCTTGTGGACTATCTGTCTTTAAATTTTGAAATAAAAAAAGTAAATAATACGGTTAATGTATGTTTTATTATTTTCATATATAAGGCACCGGTAATATTTAACAATAATAATAAATATTGTCAAATACTTAAAGTAACATGCTAAAAATCTAGTAACCTCATTTAATTTATAATAGAGTTATTTAACTCTATGTTATAAGAATAGTGTGATTAGTTTTTTACTTATAGCACTACCAGAGTTTACCCGTTGTGCAGAATTTTGAAGTTTTCTCTTAATAAAATTTGTGTATCAAAAAATAATTTGATGAGTGAATTAATAATTTTTACGTGAACAATTATACATTATGTGGAAAGACATTTGTTTACAGTTAAAAATTATGAATTATCCCTGTTTAGATAATCATGGTTGAGTAACTGCCTTATAACTGGCAAGATCAGTAGGTGGGTGGCTAGTCTCTGTAAAAATTGCATACCTCGGTTTTTGCATAAACTGGCAGTAAAGTAACTAAAGTACTACTTTGTTTTACATTTTTTTTTTGTTTTTCTTAAATAAATACACCTTTTGTTTGCAAAAAGGTTAGATAAACTATTAAAATAATCTTCTTGAGAACTCACTAGTCGGGTCTTCGTCTTAGTCCAATCTTTAACTAGTAATTTCTAAAATTTAGGTTCGTATAAAATGAATACTTCGTTTTGTAATTAACAAACTGATTGCTCACGTTAAAATGTATCAGACTATAATAATAGTTTCCAAGGTATAATGGAGTTATAGTGAAACGCATAAAATAAAAATTTTGTACGTTTATAGAATAACCTATATTTTATAAGCTTTGAAACATAGCAAGAATGTAGGTCAGGAATTATATGGAATTTAAAAATGAAATTTGGATACCTCCGTAGGCGGTTTTACGACAATGTTAAACGATTCAGAAATGTGATGAATAGGCATACATCTTCTAAACTTTATATTTCATTTCTACAAAGAGTTTGATAGTAACGCATCCATCAAAACACTATCCAATTGTCATTTTACTAATGTGTATTGACTAAAAATTAACGAT
>NW_026099575.1:14133827-14142805 GCF_025091365.1 Daktulosphaira vitifoliae | reverse complement strand
CGTTTCTTTTTTTTATACTTCTTTGACTTTTGTTTAATGCTACCATCTGAATTTGAACTCTAATTTAACAAAAAATAAATAAAACAAAATTAATTTACTTCAAATTATATTAAAATATGTTGTAATTACTAACATTTGAAGACGAAGTAGATGAATGTCTTTTCCTCTTTTTTTTCTTTTTTAATGCACTAGATTTCTTTTTCTTTTTCTTTTTTTTCACAGTTTCTTTTTTAACTAATTCAACATTTGAAAGAGGTATAGGAGCAATTTGTAAATTATCAGTTTCATCTTCTTCAGGCAAAAGATCATACATTTTTCCAGATGAATTCTATTAAAATATATTTATTTAGACATTGTTACATCAATGTTAAATCATTTGTAATAAATAATAGATATAGCTTACTTTAAAACAATCTTTTGCTAAATGGCCACCAGTTCCACATTTTACACATTTTGTATTATAAATAGCATCTAAATGTATAGTTCGTTTGCCTTTGGAATTTGGCTGAATTTTTCTTCTCTGCTCATCTTGGCTTTGGTGAAATAATTTTAATTTTAAAACTTAAGATTTTAATACAATTAAAAATAACTCACAACATTTGAACTCCATTTGGGTCTAAATCGCGTCCACTACCTTGATCAACTAATTTCATTGATAAGGAANATCGCGTCCACTACCTTGATCAACTAATTTCATTGATAAGGAAATTTTTCCATCA
Source organism: Daktulosphaira vitifoliae (assembly GCF_025091365.1). Taxonomy (NCBI): domain Eukaryota; kingdom Metazoa; phylum Arthropoda; class Insecta; order Hemiptera; family Phylloxeridae; genus Daktulosphaira; species Daktulosphaira vitifoliae. The sequence goes on along the minus strand of NW_026099575.1, from coordinate 14,142,086 downwards.
TCCTAAAACAAAACATAAGTGCATCATGAAAAATAAAACAAATATTAAATATTGCGATAATATTTTATCATAGTCTTCTTGTGAGCTTATACTTTTTTCAAGTAATGAAAATAATTATGCTAATCATTTAGTAAATATTAAGAGTTGGTGTATTATATGAATAGGCCATAACAAAATATATTTTAAATAATATTAAATGTAGCATAAATTTTAAATTATATTATTAACTTTTTAATAATACTTAAAAAAAATGTTTCTGTCTGACATACCATAGCAATAACTTTAGCCCATACTTTATCTCCTTTAGACAATACTTCAGTGGCATCATCAACAGGAGCTCGAGATATTTGACTACGATGTACCAAGCCTTGCTGTTTATTTCCTGGTATTCTAATGAATGCCCCATAATTTTGAACAGATACTATCTATAAGAAACAAAAAAACTTTTAAATGTTTAAAATAATCAAACTATTATAATATAAAGTATATAATATAAAAAAAAAATACTTTGATAAAATAATATATATTTGCCTTTTAGTATCACAAGAAAAAAAATTATTTTTTTGGCAATTACAGATCCATCCAAGTTTTTTTTTATTCAAATTAAAATATTCATATATGAGCAATACAAAATCATATTAATAAAATAACTTTAAAATAGCCTTTATTAATTACAAGCCATTGTAACTCATCATTATTGTACTTCATAATACAAAACTCTAGTGAATAACTATGTTTATCTAAAATCTATGATGAATATTTTTAATTTTATGAAATTTCAAACATATATGACTTTTTTAAATCTTTATCAATAAGTCATATACTCCTACAACTAATTTTTTTTAAGACCAACTAATTACTAAGTCATGTAGCTGAGGAGTCTTAATGAACTATATCCCTCTCCAATTTGTCAAATATTACATTTAACAGTATATAGCTTTAGCACTAGTATGTTACAAGCCAAAAAAAATTCCTAGCCAAACTAGTAGAAATTCAGGCTATATCACTTGCTAAAGCCTTAGAAAATGTTTATTTATATTAAAAACAGTTTTTTCATAATAATTATTTCTAAAAAAAAATGNACAAGCCAAAAAAAATTCCTAGCCAAACTAGTAAAAATTCAGGATATATCACTTGTTAAGGCCTTAGAAAATGTTTATTTATATTAAAAACAGTTTTTTCATAATAATTATTTCTAAAAAAAATGTATTCAGTATATTTCTACTAAAACAATAATAATTTTATTTTAATAAATATTATTTTTTAATGATTTAAACACTTACTTCCCCTATAAATATATCTTTTATACTTAGATCCATATCACCTAATATGAAATATATTTGATTTTGTATCAAACATTTGATAGATTGTAAATAATTTTTTTTCAGTCGTTCTCATTACTTAAAATTTATATTATGGCATACTGTTGATTTTAAATATGTTAAGCGTTGTTTACATTTTGCTATCTATTTCTTCATTATAAAAAGAGATAAATTGTATGGCCATGAAAAGTCGTGATTACAGTATTTTGATATCATTCTTTGACCATGATAAAACTGATAAGGATATTTTTTACGCAGAACTTTACTTCTATTGTTCAATCATCTTCGTTGGGTTCCTTTGTCTAATAATAATTATTAATACTTTCTTTTCATTAAGTTAATCAAATATTTAATTTAGAAAATTAATATAGATTTTTATCCTTGTATAAAAAATTAGCTTATGGTATTATTACATAAGAAATTACAAACCCATTTTACTAAATGCATTTATAAGGTAAATTAATATATTATTTGTTCATTATCAGTTATTTGTATACTTTCTAGTTGTAGTCCTAACAAATATGAATAATTTGATGTTTACTTTTATAAAATATTCAGAATTTAACTAAGTTAAAATTATTATAATTTTTTTTTTTTTTTTACTAATTTTTTAGAAATGTCTTGTCAATGGATGATAAATTGTTTGGCCGCTCTGGCCATTTGAAAAACCATAATAAACTACCTGCCATAATGACCCCAGTCAATACTATTTCTAACCATAGTGATTTTGGTTTGCCTGATGTTACAATCACATCACAATTCACATCATTAAAACTTACTCCAGACTATAATGACAGTGATGAAGAAAGTGATGATTATTCTCATAGTTTTTTACTTTTAGATGAGAAAGAAAGGCTGAAGGTATTTATCATACATTAAAAATGTCAAACAATTTTATCACTATTTTTTTATGTTAAGGTTCCTAATGTAGAGACATTTGTAAAACGACTTTATGGTTATAAAAATAACAGTCCTGTAAAAGTTATTTCAATTTTTGGTAACACTGGTGATGGGAAGTCTCATACTCTCAATCAATGTTTTTTTAAAGGTTCTGAAGTCTTTCGAACGTCTTCTGAACAAAAGGCATGTACTGTTGGTATTTGGGTTGCATTTGATCCTACACTGAATATTGTATGTTTGGATACTGAAGGCTTTTCTGGATCAGCTTTACATAATAAACAAAGAATAAGATTATTACTTAAAGTAAGTAGTATAATAATAATCTTTATTATAGAATAATATTCCAATTTACAATTTACATAACAATATTATACAAGGAGATATTATAGAAAGGTAATTTTAAATTGGCGGCCTACCTAGCTCAGTTGTTAACGCAATGACCAGTCAATTTCTTTATTAGATCATGTTCTATTTTATAAGCTAGTTAAATATGTATGTTGCCATTTAAAAAAATAAAATTGTCACCCATATAGGACATAAAGGATGAACATAAAAAATATTTTATAACAGATAATTGGAATATCATATATAACTAACAAAAGTAAAAAAAAAAATATACCATAAAATTAAAGAAATATATGCAAAAAAACTCTGCTTTTCTGCTTCAACTTGAAAAAATCGACTGCCAAATCCCATAAATTGATAGTGGAGGCTTATGGCAACCATACTTTAATGGAAATAATATGCAGATATTTTTTTTATCAATTCAAAGATCACTTTAAGATTCAATCTGAACAATAATAAGCATGAAAATTGACCTATAACTGTTGAGGATCATCAATTACAAGCTCATTTAGATGAAGATGATATCTTATCGCAAATAATAATTGCCAAGCAATTGTATGTTACTTAACTAGACATTTCCATAGATCTATGTGCCATGGGAAAAGTTCAAAAAATTATAAGATAGATAGATGGAGTGAAGCCAAGGCACAGTAAACTCTTGCTCGTTAGACACTAAAGAAGGTTGTCTGTTTTCAATTTTTGTCAATTTTATTAATTGCATAATTTAGAAATCAATAGTAAAAAATATCCATATTGTTCTCTATATCAAAGCTAAAATAATCAAGCCAATTTAATTAACTTAAATAGCTTAAAATTGATTCATAATCATCAGATTTTTAATTAAAAATTAACTCATTGAAGTATAAATAATTAGAAGATTTATGATCATCTTTTGACAATTGACTAGTATTTCTATAAAACCTATAAATAATATAATTAAGAAATACCAATTCAGAGGAATCTATATTACTTGATAACTAGGTTTCAGTAAATACAAAAACATCATCTATGGAGCTATTGATTTTACTTTTTAAATGGCCAGATTTATTATTAATGTTACGAAAATTTTGGTAATAAATTAACATATTCATCTGAGAGGGTTCATGAAGGATTGTCCACAGTAGTAAACAATCATTTTATTTATTTAATTGTAAGATTGAATTCTTTAACTCTTTTAGTATTTAATTATTTTTAATATGTTCATACTGCATAATAGTCCAATTAAATAATATTTAAACATTGAAAAATGTCAAGTTTTTTTTTAATTTGACTGAGAAAAATGTGATGTATAAACATTGAGTACATTGGTTAGTGATGGGAAAAATAACAGTAACAGTGATTTATAACAGTTACTGCTTGAGTAGCAATAACAAGATTTTACTTGGAAGAAATAGTAACAGTTACTGTTATTTTGTGTGTTTTACACAAGGTCATCAATATTCACCAGTCTTTTAACATATAAACCAATTACATCACTGTTATTTCGAAAATAACAATAACAGTTTGTAACAGTTATCAAAATTAATAACAATTTGCCATCACTAGGTTAGACCAACTTTTGTATTCGTGGTTTATTTGTATCATTAGTACTTTTTTCCAAGTTAAGAACAAGTAAAATAAGAATTGTTTACAACTATTTTAATAAAAATCAAATAATCAACCTACACATAAGTGTCGGATAACAAAAGTATATTATATGTATGATAATACAGTAATTGTTGGATATCAATAAATATTTGTATTTTAATTTTTGTAGGTTTTAGCTGTATCAGATATAGTTATTTATAAAGTCAAAGGTGAGCGGTTACAAGATGATATGTTCAATTTCCTTGGTTCAGCATCAAAGGCATACATTAAACATTTTCAAAAAGCTTTAAAATCTGTCAATTACCATTCTTCAGATCCAGTAAAGTCTTCCGATTTAACTCAAGGACCATCACTTTGTATTTTTCATGAAACAAGAAACACTGAACCTCTAATATCTTGTATGTTAATTTTTTTGTTCTATAAAACATTTAGTAACATTTCTATAATTTTAGGTAATGGTAAAAATGCTTCAGAACAGATATATGAAAGATTTCATGAGCTACAGCTTAATATAGATGGTTTTGCATCATTACGATACATTGGTATTCAAACAATTGTTCCACCTACTGATTTTGGACCAATTAGAGAAGTACTTAATGAAGAATTGTTGATCAACTCCAATAGACCTCAGCGTTCACCACATGTTGTATACCTTACATTAAAAGTAATTTAATCAAACTAATCTTTTTTATTTACATTAATTAATATGATTTTTAATTTTGTTTACAGGCACTGAACGACAAGTTTACTGGTGTTATCAAAAATTCAATTGAACCACTTTTCCCAGATCAACATTTGACTTGTCCTACAATATGTCAATCTTGTGAACAACGTTGTGCAAATAGTGTTGGCCATTTGAAAGATAACATTCCTCACTTTAGTAATTCTAAGTGCAGGTAAATATTTTCATTATTTTAGACAGTATTAAAAACTTATTTATAAGATAAAAATTTATAAGAATTTAATTTTAGATTTCAATCTCAATTTGAAAATTCTATTTATATATGTAAAGTGTGTAAAGACAATGGAAATGCCATAGAAGTTACAACAAAATATATAAATGAAAACCAAAATTCATGGCTCAAATATGCTTTTTCTGAGTAATTTTTCTTTAAAAAATGTATATATTATATAAATTTGTTATTTATTAAAATCTATTTTAGATACATTATTGAATGTCCAAAATGTGGAATTATATATCGTAGTAAACAGTATTGGTATGGTAATGATAACCCCGAAAAAACTGCAGTATATTCAGAAACGAGACATATTTGGCCAGGTGTAAGTTTTAAACTAATATTTTTAAATAATTTGGTTGTAATATTTCAGATAAACAAAAATAATTTAACATGATGAAAATGTTTCATTTATTTTTTATTTGATGTTTAAAGTAATACAGGGGTGTATATAACGTTTTGGAAAGGTTATCTAAGTTTTTCNTCAGATAAACAAAAATAATTTAATATGATGAAAATGTTTCATTTATTTTTTATTTAATGTTTAAAGTAATACAGGGGTGTATATAACGTTTTGGAAAGGTTATCTAAGTTTTTCTTCAGTAGGAAAAAAAATTAAATTATACAAATTTCACTCAAAATTGTTACACTTGTTGACTTTCTATGTTATTGCTTAGATAAATTTGCCTAAAAGTCTTCATTTTAAAAGTTCATTTGAACTTCTGTAAAATTGTGTTACTAAAAAAGGCCAAAGTAAAAACACAATTATATTATAATTCTGAATAATGTTAACATGTTGTAAAAAAATTGTATTTCATTGTTAATTCTTATTTTAAAAAATTTTCAAAATTATTAAAAATTTAAATAATTGTTAATTATTAAAAATGATAGAAGACCTCAACATGAAAAGTGATAAAATTTTCAAGTCCTAAGTATAAATATATAGATTTCAGGGGTATTGTATTAAATACCAGTATTTTGCTATTTTAATACTTTGACTGATCATAAATTAACAGGACCATTTTTTTAATACACTCCTGTAATAATATAATATTTAACTATCAATTATATATCATTCANTATTTTGCTATTTTAATACTTTGACTGATCATAAATTAACAGGACAATTTTTTTAATACACTCCTGTAATAATATAATATTTAACTATCAATTATATATCATTCAATTTGACACGGCCCGCGTCGCTTCGTTATACACGATGCCCCGCGACTCGTGCCACCTTTATCAGCCCTACTATAAGTATTTGACTGACCAACACCGCGTGTTATACGCTACGGTGCAAATTCCAGCAAATGCCGCACGGCCGACGACGACCCGCCGCAAATGGTGCGAGAGTCTTCCTCCCATTGTGAAAGCGACAACGTCGACAGCCTAACCGCACCCACGCACCGTCGCCTACAACGCTGCTAACCATTTTGCCGTCCAAGGATTACGCCGAACATCGCGTCGTCGACGCCAGCGAAAGTGCCGCGATATTATGCGAAGATTATTATTACTGTGTTTATCTTTTCGGTTTGTTTTATTTTTGTTAAAATAATCTGTTGTCGCTCATTTAATAAACGGCCCACGGGTCTCTACCCTCAAAACCAGTGTCGGCCACATTTTTGCGACGTAAGTCGTGTCAAATTATACTTCTAAGTGAGATACAATACATATATTACAAAAAGAATATTTTCATTAATTATAACATTTATATTTTTCAAGAAACTTAATATGTTAAGAATATGTTATTATTTATTTAGATGGATTTGCCTTCATCTTCAAGTATGAATCCAGCTAGGAAAGTATTAGATGGGGTAACATATTTGTCTGAAACTGTTGCAAGTGTTGGTTATGAGCCATCTCGTTTATTATCATCTTGGGTTGCTGATCAGTTTGCACCTAAATATTGGAAACCAAATTCTGAAATTAAAGTAAGGTTATTTTTTAAATAATTTTATTTTAAATTCAAGTTATCCTTAAGACAATGAATAATGTAAACAATTTTTTCATTATTATATTTAATTTCTAATTTAATCTTATTTGATTCATACATCTGTAGATTATAAATGATATTAATTTCTTAAACTTTAGGAGTGCATAATTTGTAAACTACAATTTTCATCAACATCTGTGAAACATCATTGTAGAGCTTGTGGTGAAGGAGTTTGTGATGAATGTTCTAAACATTCAATGTGTGTTCCCGATAGAGGTTGGGATACACCTGTAAGAGTATGTAACTTTTGTTATAAAAGATCTGGTTAGTATTCATTAAAATTGTATTAAATTAAACTATATATTTATCTAAGCCCTAAGAACTAGTTATAACTTAATATTATTATTTAAGGAAGCATTAGTAGTAACTGCTCAGAGTCTTCAAGTAGAGGAGAAGAAAATGTAGTAAGTGCTAGAAAATTTAGTGAAGCTTTAGTAAACACTTTATCTTCTGTGGCATCTGTTTTAGAATACCCTAAAAGTAAATAATCATTTTTTTGTATTGTTATAATATCTAAATACTAATTTTTTTATGATTATTAGATTTAATAAAAGATACTGCTAAGCCTTCATATTGGATACCAGACAATGAAGCTTTAGACTGTGTTGTTTGTAAATCTCTTTTTGGACCAGTATTGATATTGCATCATTGTCGAGAATGTGGTAATGGAGTATGTGAAAACTGTTCTAATCACAGAAAACCTGTCCCTCATAGGGGATGGCCTAACCCTGTTCGTGTTTGTGACTTATGCGTAAATAAAGACATATAAACTATAGTAAATTGATAAAATTATTATTTTTTAATTAGAAAAATATACTCTATTATGAAAGTTTTTGTGTTGGTAAAAACAATGTTTAATGTACTTAATAGTTGATTTTTTAAATTTATATAACTTAATTTTATATGAGTAATTTTATTTAAAAATATATGCACAATTGTTTTATTTTATTTGAGAGTTCATAAATATTTTAGTACATCACTAAAATAATGTTGAACTTTATAAAAAAATTCATTGTTTAAAAAAAAAATTCTGTGATAGGTAAAATTTAAGAGCTAGTCTATGTATTTTCCTTATTTGTAAGGGTTGTAGTAAAAAATATTTGTTTTTGTTATGTAATGATAGTTTTATCATATAATTACTTATTATTAATAA
>NW_026099575.1:14130163-14133209 GCF_025091365.1 Daktulosphaira vitifoliae | reverse complement strand
AAAAAAACCTTTAATTATTTTGTGATAAATAAATATTTTATTGTAACAATCATGTTTACCTATGTTTTTTGTTGATTTTTGTAAAGAATACAAACTCTTGAGCACCTGTTACGTAGCTATTTAGGAGTTGACACTAAATGCCTGTCAACAGTTTTCTAAGGGACCAACAGGGGATAGCTGGCTAAGCTATATCTACCTTAGGTACTGAGATTTCCTATTTAATTTATATATATATATACAACATTCTTGGTTAACTATATAAATATTTATTAAGCATTTAATATAAATGAATATCAAATATGCAGTACAACCTGCTGGACACCTAGAGATGATAATAATCCAACAGGGAGCTGATAGCGACACACACTATCTTGGTAGTAGCTAATTTAAGTTAAAATGTAGGACAATAAAAATAATAGACGCGATAATGTAAAAAGTCAAGTGGCGTTTGAGACATTGGCATTATGGCAAAGTGACCATGAATTCCAAAAGTGTTAATATGTGCAGTTTGCCCACCTGTAATAATACGTATGTCACTGTATCTATTTTATAAGCCAAATGGTACAATGATGTGAAATATAATTATGTATATGTGATCGTATCAGTAACCTTTTAGGGTTGACCAAAAAAGTTCAAATTTAGATAACAATTTTTTTTTATGTATACTATTGAATTATAGAAAATAAATTCTATTTTTGAATTTGTTTTATTATTTACTAAATGTAACAAAAAAAAAAATGATTTCTATTTTCATACTTTATTATATACAAATATTTTATTATTGTTAACCTTAATAAATTATTTATTTATACAATTAGAATATATAAAACAATAGTTAAATAATATTACATATACAAAATTATTATTAAAAATTCTTAAACATGAAATAATTTTAATTTAACAGATAAATAAGATGTTTTTGTTCATATTCTTGTAAATAAATATATCAATAAAATGTAAATTAATAAAAATTGTAGTTTTTAAATAATACTACAAAAAATAACATAGAAATATTTTATTTTAAGTATACATGGTGATCGATTTATCATAAACTACTCGGGCATTCACAAAATAAATATAATATTGAAAAACAAATTTTAAGTTTTTTTTTTACTTAAATATATCAACTATTAATTACTATTTAGAAACATATCCTATATGTCCTTATAACTTATAGAGGCGTTAATTTTTTTTTTTTTTAATGGTAACGTTCATAATTAACTGGCTTATAAAATAGAAAACGTTTAGTCGATAACAATTCTTCAGTATTTCTCAAGTTATTCTCATTTTCAAACCAAAGTGAGATGAGAATAGTAGCTAAGAAATATTATACATTGCTAAAACCTACTGAATGACTGGTCCAAAAGTTGTTATCGACCAGTTAGCCATTTTCTTAAATATATTTTTTTGTATGTTATCATATAAAAATATAAAGCTGTTGCCTCTATATGTTATTAGGGTTAATATTAAAAAATAATTTTTGGCTGATAATTCAAATATATATCTTATTAAAAAAGACAAAAAAAATATTTATGTATATATTTTTTAAGTAATCGAGTGATGCATAATAACCGAGAGCTGTTTATATATATACACACAGATGGAACAAATCTAACTGACAACTCTTGAATTTTTGATACAATTAACATTTTGTTATAATTTTTTTTCTTTTTAATAATTTATGCATTCTCAGATGATGTTGAGATCATATATTCTTTTATTTGTTTTAATAATAATAAATATTAAAAGAACTTTTTTTTATTTAAAATTTTTTAACGTTTTAAAATAATCAGTTGTTAGTAGTTTTCTTACAAGAATGATTTTAGGCCAATAAAAATTTTAGGACGAGTAATTATTGAATTACCAGTATTACAATACATCAAATAGGTGTGTTGCTCATATGGGTACAGCTCGTGTTGGTGTATGTTTATAAAACATACTACACCCGCGTTACTTTTCCATTCAATATATTAAAATAATTACTCAAAAAAATAATCAAAAATTGTTTGAAACTATTAAAAAAATTTTAATTAAAAATTCTAATAATAATATTATTAAAAACAAATGGTAAAAAATATAATTTTAACGTCTAAAAACGTAGACATTTTTTTTTTTTAATATTACAACAAAATATTAATTGTATCAAAAGTTTAAAAAGTTGTCAATTGGTCTGTTCCACTCTCTATACGTATGTATGTAAAGAAAGATTAAAAATGCTAAATAGGAAAATATAAATTTGCATTTGAATTGTTTACTATGAACGAATATTCATTCATTATAATTAAGTTTTTACAAAAGGAATACGACATTTTCCCCTTGTTCCAAATGCAGTGCCACTTTATCACTGGACGTAGCTCGATCTGCCGGTCCCGATAGCATTGCGGTAGCGAAAGTCAAAACGATTCCGAAAGCTGCGGTGTACAGACCTGAACCTGTTGCGAATAAAAATATTATAAAAAACCAGATCATTACAAGTACATCAAATCCGGTATAATTATAAAACGTTTAGTATTCTAAATTGAAACTTACCCATTGTGCAATTTGCTGAAACAAAAGGCTCCGCTTGTATACCACATAAGTTAACCACGCGTTCTGAACCCCAACCGGCTGCAAAACAAATCACTCCTGTCATATATAGTAGACCTGAAATAGACATATATATTCGATTATTTAGAAACTGTGTTTGATAATAAATAAGTTTGACTATGATATATTTAACTTCAGAGTGATCAATTAAGGAAAAGACACTCGATTAATCAAAAAAACTCTACAATAATACGTAAAATAAATGTTCATTCCTTCTGAGTTAAAATACCTAAACTTTAATTTTATTTAATAATAACCTTTATTTTTAGTTTAATAATAGAAAAAAAATGTATTTCATGTAATATTTTTATTTAATTATCTGTTATTCTATTATTACTTGTTAAAGTTCAGTGGTTAAAGTATTTAAGTTCAATGATGAAAGTTGATTGACCAATTTTCTATTAATGATTTGCCGTTAAACGTAGAGTAGTAGATCCACTATGCTACTACAGATAATAAA
>NW_026099575.1:14041923-14129630 GCF_025091365.1 Daktulosphaira vitifoliae | reverse complement strand
CCTCTATATGTTATTAGGGTTAATATTAAAAAATAATTTTTGGCTGATAATTCAAATATATATCTTATTAAAAAAGACAAAAAAAATATTTATGTATATATTTTTTAAGTAATCGAGTGATGCATAATAACCGAGAGCTGTTTATATATATACACACAGATGGAACAAATCTAACTGACAACTCTTGAATTTTTGATACAATTAACATTTTGTTATAATTTTTTTTCTTTTTAATAATTTATGCATTCTCAGATGATGTTGAGATCATATATTCTTTTATTTGTTTTAATAATAATAAATATTAAAAGAACTTTTTTTTATTTAAAATTTTTTAACGTTTTAAAATAATCAGTTGTTAGTAGTTTTCTTACAAGAATGATTTTAGGCCAATAAAAATTTTAGGACGAGTAATTATTGAATTACCAGTATTACAATACATCAAATAGGTGTGTTGCTCATATGGGTACAGCTCGTGTTGGTGTATGTTTATAAAACATACTACACCCGCGTTACTTTTCCATTCAATATATTAAAATAATTACTCAAAAAAATAATCAAAAATTGTTTGAAACTATTAAAAAAATTTTAATTAAAAATTCTAATAATATTATTATTAAAAACAAATGGTAAAAAATATAATTTTAACGTCTAAAAACGTAGACATTTTTTTTTTTAATATTACAACAAAATATTAATTGTATCAAAAGTTTAACAAGTTGTCAGTTGGTCTGTTCCACTCTCTATACGTATGTATGTAAAGAAAGATTAAAAATGCTAAATAGGAAAATATAAATTTGCATTTGAATTGTTTACTATGAACGAATATGCATTCATTATACTTAAGTCTTTACAAAAGGAATACGACATTTTCTCCTTGTTCCAAATGCAGTGCCACTTTATCACTGGACGTAGCTCGATCTGCCGGTCCCGATAGCATTGCGGTAGCGAAAGTCAAAACGATTCCGAAAGCTGCGGTGTACAGACCTGAACCTGTTGCGAATAAAAATATTATAAAAAACCAGATCATTACAAGTACATCAAATCCGGTATAATTATAAAACGTTTAGTATTCTAAATTGAAACTTACCCATTGTGCAATTTGCTGAAACAAAAGGCTCCGCTTGTATACCACATAAGTTAACCACGCGTTCTGAACCCCAACCGGCTGCAAAACAAATCACTCCTGTCATATATAGTAGACCTGAAATAGACATATATATTCGATTATTTACAAACTGTGTTTGATAATAAATAAGTTTGCCTATGATATATTTAACTTCAGAGTGATCAATTAAGGAAAAGACACTCGATTAATTAAAAAAACTACAATAATACGTAAAATAAATGTTCATTCCTTCCGAGTTAAAATACCTAAACTTTAATTTTATTTAATAATAACCTTTATTTTTAGTTTAATAATAGAAAAAAAATGTATTTCATGTAATATTTTTATTTAATTATCTGTTATTCTATTATTACTTGTTAAAGTTCAGTGGTTAAAGTATTTAAGTTCAATGATGAAAGTTGATTGACCAATTTTCTATTAATGATTTGCCGTTAAACGTAGAGTAGTAGATCCACTATACTACTACAGATAATAAATAGCTTTATTATTTGTGGTGCTACGATGATACAACACAGAGAGTCGATAATGAACTCAACCAAATGATCATTGTACCAACGACAAAAAATCGGTNTGATACAACACAGAGAGTCGATAATGAACCCAACCAAATGATCATTGTACCAACGACAAAAAATCGGTCAATCGAAAAAAATGTATTTTTTTCATTTACACAACAAACATATTTATAATAAATCCAAAGACTGATAATTGGTAAAATGTTTAGAGGGGCTAGAATAATTCGAGTTAATTAAACAAGGTTACATATTACTATCATAAAACATTTAGGTTTATAACATTAGTGACCCAACCAAACCTCCCGATGTTCGCCTAAGTGATTAAATTTATCTCAAATAATTAAATTGGTGAGCAAGAGAAATAATTTGCTAGGACAGTAAACATAACGAAGTGGATCGAGTACCCTTCATTCCGCCCCAGTACTGTAGTCATCATTGAATAGTTTCTGAGAAAATTAATGTTTTATCTTTTTTCGATCACTTTGTATATCACAAGTAATCATATTTATCATTCAGTAGTTAAATATTATTCTTAGGAAACTTGTACATTGAGATAAAAATACAGTATAGTACAGGCTCTGGAATATTTCTTGGGAAAAAAACCTTTGTGTTTTTATATAAAAGAAGTCTGCATAAGGCTTTTCAAAATAATTGTATAACGTAAAATTATAAAATTACACTGAAATCGATATACCCATTTCGTCTTTAATTATTGCACCTATACTTTAATGCGGACTCGTATCTTTTCATTCGAAATTAAAAATATCAACTTATACATATTTAATTATTAATTTAAGTTGAATTATTTTACCTGATANTTAGGTTTATAACATTAGTGACCCAACCAAACCTCCCAATGTTCGCCTAAGTGATTAAATTTGTCTCAAATAATTAAATTGGTGAGCAAGAGAAATAATTTGCTAGGACAGTAAACATAACGAAGTGGATCGAATACCCTTCATTCCACCCCAGTACTGTAGTCATCATTGAATAGTTTCTGAGAAAATGAATATTTTATCTTTTTTCGATCACTTTGTATATCACAAGTAATCATATTTATCATTCAGTAGTTAAATATTATTTTTAGGAAACTTGTACATTGAGATAAAAATACAGTATAGTACAGGCTCTGGAATATTTCTTGGGAAAAAAACCATTGTGTTTTTTTATAAAAGAAGTCTGCATAAGGCTTTTCAAAATAATTGTATAACGTAAAATTATAAAGTTACACTGAAAGCGATATTCCAAAAAGGGAGAGGATACCCATTTCGTCTTTAATTATTGCACCTATACTTTAATGCGAACTCGTATCTTTTCATTCGAAATTAAAAATATCAACTTATACATATTTAATTATTAATTTAAGTTGAATTATTTTACCTGATAAACCTTGTCCAGATCCCGCCAAACCAAACATACTTTTTCTACGAATAGATTGTTTACAAAAACTACATACAGCCATGATAGACATTATAAAACTAATAAAGATGCCACTAAACATTAAAACAATTGCAATTTTCCATGGTGTAGGAAACATGTTTGAATCGGTGGCCAATCCTTCAACAGCAAATGAACCACAGTGCTGAATTCCATTAATTTTTTTGCATCTGCTGAAAATTCCTAACGAAGGTCGACAGCGTACATCGAATGACTCTGTTTGATTAACTGTAACGAAAATTTTCATAAACATAAATATATTTAAAAACTGTCAACTTAAAGAAAAATAAACTAATTAAAAATCACTTTGTTCTATAAGATTTGGCAAAAGACAATCATATTCAGTAGGCCCGACTAACCATTGAGGAGAGTAGATTGCTGTAAAAAGTGTACATGTAGATATTAAACTTAATCCAACCCAGAGTAAACTTTTAGATGTCAAAATAAAGTACATTCTTTTAATCTGTAATTAAATAAAACCCTTTATTATATTTTTATAAAATATGTATATATCATTAAAAAAAAATTAAATACAATAAGAATTGATTACTAGTTAATAATACTATACAAATACTTACTTAATACTTTATAAGGTATTAAAAATATCTAACTCAATTTTTATATAAAATATTAAAAAAAAGATTTAATATTAAGATTTATTGTGAAACCGCCATTTTAAACACTTATAGTTAATTAACTAAAATTGAAAATAAAGTACATTTTTTTGGTGAAGGGGTGATATACATTTCATTATAATGTAAGGCATTTCATAATTATTCGGAAATATGGACCCATTAAATTATATATAATTATTTTGAAATTCATTAAAAAATAAATTTAATATGTTAATAACCAATAATATTAAAACTAAAAGATTGAGTCTTCTAAAAACAAGGTGCATTTAATAGCACTTCAATAAAATAAAATGTTTTATTACACTATCACAATAATTATATTATAGGTACGATTTTTTTTATTGTTTATTATAACTAAAAAAATACTGTTTTCACTCACATATTATTTATTACAAATTAAATGTGGTATAATAGTTACTAATTTTACACTATATAGTAGTAGTAGTAAAGAAACTAGGCAGTTAATCTGATTTAATAGCCTTTTAAAAATTATTATAAGAATAAAAATAATGTTGATGCCTGTTGTTAAGTCCAGTACTAGAGGCCACAATTTAATGTGGGGGCCTGATATTACATTACTGTTTTTGAAAATTGTATAGTGAAGTATTAACAAAAAAATTGTACATGTATTTGGATTTGATAATAGTAATAGGTATTTATTATTATAAACTTGACTANATAATAGGTATTTATTATTATAATCTTGACTAATAAAAATCATTTAACTTCTCATTCAAAGTATGAACTTATGCTTAATTTACGATTTATAAAATAATAACACTTTTTAGAAGTGGTTAAATGTAATTTATGAAATCTAATATTTATATTTATGTAATATTAATAAAGGCTATACCTAAGACTATATAACAGTATTGATCACAAAAATCAAACATTACAATAAATTTTATCAGAAGGGATTATTTAAGGTCACGCGGTTTTCGAATAAATAACCTTCCTTAAACTGAATGATGTTCAATATATTCTCATAAACATAATGCAGTGTTTATAACTATGTATGAAGAATAATTACCCATTGACGGAATCGTGTAATTAGCTTGAACATATTTAAGAATTTTACACCTATGGTAAGAAAAAACGCCTGAATTAATACTGTAGTATTAATATAACTACATAAGAAATATTATTATTTTTATTAATAATAAATGAAACAGTGCTATAACTGGGATAGCTTCTTTTCGTCATAACCATTTATTAATTTTCATCATAATAACTCATTATCAATATTTTGTAGATTTTACTTTTATGAATAAAAAAAGTATAAATATGCGGTTTTTGTTAGCTTAACACTAGAAATTTAAAATACTAAAGACAATGCTGCCTAAATACGTTTTTGGCTTAAGATAACTTCTATTGTACTGAGGATAACATAAATGATGTTTCTCCCAACCATGCGCCAACCTTTTCATACAAAAGAAATTAAGTACGTATGTACTTAAAAACCTAATTTAAAATATATTTTTAGTATATTATCTCAATTTTCGTCTCCCTTTAGCACGAATTTATTCCTATGACAAGAATCTATAGTAAAGCTTCAACTTTCAATACATACAAATTTATTAGTATATTTCGCATAATAATACATATTTAAGTATGAATGTCCACAAACCTGAAATTAATATATTTTAACATTCACTATATTATTGTAAATTCCCAGCCAAACATTTAAATTATTAAGGTATGTGAAATTGGAAGATATAATAAATGTAAAAAAATGGTAATTAATATGCATATTATACATTTGAATTTAAATTTTAATATTTCAACAAAAATATATGTATAATCTTAATTTACATTCAAAAGTTATAAAACAAACATTTTATTATTAGTGTATATTTAGAGAAAACCCCTTTTTTTTAGCTAAATAATAACAATTTAAATTTTGACTTTAAATAATTTAAATTTAGACGTTTTCAATAAAATTAGAAGTAGAGTTTGTGTTTGATACCTGCTAAAAGAGTTATTAATTTAGTACATGCTTGTCTCTAATTGGTAGTACTGGATAATGTGCAATACCGACTTGTATCATTGTTATCAGCTGTTGTTACTGTTGTCAGTACATTTGAACGTTTTCTGTGATTTAAAGTTTGTCAGCGAGTGTTCTGTCTAACCTATTAGCTCATCTATGTTTTATGTTCTTTACATACTACTACACACCTTAATTGATCTGTATTCTCATACAGTATGAATACTTTTTATTCATAAATAATGAATCNACCTGATAAAAGAGTTATTAATTTAGTACATGCATGCTTGTCTCTAATTGGTAGTACTGGATAATGTGCAATACCGACTTGTATCATTGTTATCAGCTGTTGTTGCTGTTGTCAGTACATTTTAACGTTTTCTGTGATTTAAAGTTCGTCAGCGAGTGTTCTGTCTAACCTATTAGCTCATCTATGTTTAATGTTCTTTACATACTACTACACACCTTAATTGATCTGTATTCTCATACAGTATGAATACTTTTTATTCATAAATAATGAATCATTATTCTCTTAAGTAAAACCACAATACTACTGGAATTATTCTACAACTCTAAAGTACTGCTGCCTCGTGCAGAGAATTTAATCATAGGTAGCATTTTAAAAAGCTCTGTCAGTAAACAGCTCATGTGATTCATGAAGAAGGCAGATCGGCCATAATCTTATTCAGAACCGAACAATAGAGAGGAAAGTGTTATTTTATATCCTATTAGCTTACAAGAAAATAATATCATAAAGTATAAGTTTATCATTTAAAGGTTATGTAATTCAATGGTGAGCATTAACTAAATAAAAAGTTAAAGTTAAGTTTAAAAGTTTATTTTTTTTTAACTTAACGATTTCACTAATTATTTTTCTAATAAACTTTTTAAATTGAATAATTTAATTTTCCGTTGAAATAAGTTAGCTTTTTTTAAATTAATTAGTTAAAATAATCATTAAGCTAAATTTAAAATTTCATAAATAATATATGTATTTATACACTGCGTAGGTGGTTTAATTAAAAAAAATTGAATTTTCCCCTAACCTAAATAATGTATTTATTTAAAAATAAATATAATTTTCTGCTGGGGGATTTTTGAACTATAAGGTTTATTGCACCTATTGTGTTATTCGTTATAAATTAGAAACAGCAGAAAAAAATGTACGTGAATTTTAACTGAATTTTTTTTTTAACTAGTTTCAAAAATAGAACAGTGCAACCAGCACCAAAAATGTGTAAAACGAATAAAAAAAAATTTTCGTTATTAAAATTTTCTTCCTATTTAGTTTTAAAAGTTGAAAATCGATTCTTAGCTTTCCCTTGCATCACCGACCAATAAAAAATGATTATGAGTGATATTACCAAAAATAAATGAATTTTAGATAAAATAAACTTCTTTAAACAAGTTAATTTAAAAAAAAATTCAACTTAGTCAATTAAATTTATAATTTGTTATATCTAACAAATAACTTTTAACTGTTATTCTATCGACATCGTTTATTTGTAACTTAATTTAACTTGAGTTAATTATTTCCATTTACTTGTCCACCTATAATGCAATTTATATTAGTTTAAGTCTTGTTATTGGTCCATGTGATCTTTATGTAAAAGCTATTGACACCAACCATTTACGAATGCGTTTCGTTGATCAAAAGTTTGGAATAATATCTCCAATTAGATATGCTGGTAAAGAAACATTAACATATGTAAATGTAAATAAATGTTTAATATTGAAATAAAATAATTCTAAACGCATTTATTGAACTTCCTGTTAAGCAATTACTTTAAAAGTTAAGTCACGTTGCGTTTCAACAAAAACACGTCTTATGAAATATCTTGAATAATTAATTATTAAATGGGATAAAACTCTAAAAAATATTACACAAAATTTTTTTGTTTCGTTTACAAACATATTTAAACCTAATAATATTTAGTATAAATATCATAAGATATTAGAAATTCTAAATTATAACTAATATACTTATAAGTATCTTACAAATGTAGATGAAATGCAAAAAAAAATAAAAACGTTTTTGCGTTGGACGATTAAATATCTAACACCGACAATAAAAAAATGTATTTTGAGTGCACTATCTTTTTTAATTAATCAAAATTGCCACTTTTTACAATCATAAAATTACAAAAATATTTTAATAATTAAAAAAATTTGGATCAACGAGCGATTTCTAGAAAGTAATTTTATTACTTTAAATTAATTCTTTAAAATANGGAAACATATTTTAATAATTAAAAAAATTTGGATCAACGAGCGATTTCTAGAAAGTAATTTTATTACTTTAAATTAATTCTTTAAAATACCATTCTAATTTAATAACTAATATATGAACATTTAAATTTTTTTGAAATACACGTGCATTTTTCGAGTAAAAGTATCGTTTGGATATTATTTTAGTTATTTTTATATTTTTTGTTTGGTTAATTAAGTATACTATATGTACTGTCTGTCAATTTCTTTTAAATATGTTTATAATACAAAATTTTTGATTTAGTTAATCAAGTTTATTGTTATAATTATCTTTTGTTTAAACTTTTACTTAATAATCAATTTACTGTTCGAATGTATTTTTTTAAGTTTGAACTTTTTTTTGTTTGTCCAAGCAGAGTTTATAATAGGATACGAATTTTTGCATTTGCGCATATAAATATATTTTATCAAGGAATGTTTGAAAAGTTATACATCAATTTCAGCACGGTTGTAAGTATATAAGTTTTGTATATACATTATCAGAACAGTACAATATTAATAATTTTATTTATCTCATATATGATAAATAAGTCTATGAGTTTATTGAAAAAATCGGGATTATCTATGAGAATTATGCTGTACAACGTCAAATTACAGTAACCAATATTCTTATCGATATATTTATTAATATAACGATTACAATTGTAATGCAATCACTACACATTTATAATTATTTAATTTATAAGATAACGGATTAAGATAAAAAATGTACACACAGATTTATTTAATGAACGTGAACATATTCATTTGACAAACAAATTAATTTGTCTGTAAACTAGTTCCTTTTTTACACGTTAAATGCGAATGTGAACTCTTTGAATTTTTTAGTGAACGTTCGGAACACTGATATAAACAAATCACAGTATCGAAATATTAACACAAATTAATAAAACTAAAAGAAATGTTGGGTTATAGAAATAAGCCTCATTGCATACTACAATAAAATGAATGTTTATGTGGACTAATATTTTGGATACCTAATATGATGAGTCATTTCCTACAGTGTGATAAATTAACTTTTGTTATTTTTTTTTTTTACATACACAGCATAATATTCGTTTAAAACATGAGGGCGACACACCTAATTCTAGTTTTGCGGTACTACAACGAATGTAAAATAAGAGGGTGATGACTGAAGAGGGTGTGTTTTAACACACTATGTCTATAGATATGGGTGGCATCCCAAATTTAGAAAATATTCTCAGTAAAAGAGTCAATATTTTGAAGTGGTACTGTGATCGCTGCGTATGCTACCTAAATAACATTCATTAAAAAAAAAATCATTTATTATATTCATAATTTTTTTATAATTTAACTATAACTTGGGAGTTATAATGCAATATTTTGACTTTCTCGATTTATTTAGAAATTAAAATTGGTTTATTTAACCAATAATAACTGCAAAAAATGTACAATCCATTATCCGTAGTTTTATTGAATCCGTGTATATTCTGAAGATCTTCATAGATTTAATGTTTTTGTACATAATAAATTTGTCAAACCATCTGTTATAACTCCTACGTGTATTTCATACACAATGCATTATGATAATATTATGCAAAGTAAATCGTAGTTTATAGAAGTTTTTTTTCCATTTTGAGCAACGATTTTGAATTGTTATTTTTACTCAAAAGAGATCAAGTAAACCAAATTATATAAATCACTTGATATAAAAAACATGTTTACATCAATTACTAGTAAAAAAAGGGTTAATATGAGAACACATGTTCACTCAATAAAATATTTAATTCGTTTTAAGAGATTAATACAGATAATGTACGTTATTCGACCATAAATAGCACAAGACATAATAAATCAAAAAATAACACGCCACGTAGTTATTTTAAAATAAGGTTTTTAAAAAATTATCAATTTAGATTTATTATAAACCTTCAAACTTCACCTAGTTCATAGTTACATCTTTAATTTGTTAAAATTTATAAACTGAACTAAAATATTTCGGTTCATAATCTTACAACAAAATTTAAGCTTACATACATGTTTATTGTACTCTGAATCAATTGCTCAATCAATAACAAAGTATTACGTGATATTGGTATTCATTTTGTTGATTGTTGATTAATAATTAATAATAATAATAAATAGGTGACACAAGCGATTATTAAAATTATTAAAAAAGCTGACTTCATTTTATAACAAATGAGACCTAACTGTGTTAAAAAAGCTATTTTTACATTAACATTTTTTTTATTTTCTGTATCTTATTAATATATTATTAGTTCATTACATAGACTTCGTTTTATCAATAATAAATTTTATTTATTTATTTAAGTATAATAAACAAGTAACCATTTAAAATACGTTATAACTTTTAAGTACATTGATGTCTGTGAGCTATTTATTGCAATACGCCAAAATTCAATTTTTTGTCTAAATAGAAGTTTGAATTGCCAAATTTATTTAAATGTGTAATGCATATTATTCATTATATTTGATTTTAATTTTAAAATAATAAATAAAACCGCAATATTTATCATTTAAAATATAGATTATAAAACACCATAAGATACCATAAAAATATTCTTATATCTATACAATTTATTACTAGTAGTTATTGTACAATAACAATATTATATAATAGTATTATACGATAATTACTATTGACATAATTCGACGATTACCTTAACAGTAGTGATTACTATCCAATAAATGTCTGTTAAATTTAAATCAATACAATTTATTGACATTCAAAGTCAGCAAACCACATACAGTGTTTTCTCATGAATGTATCGCACGCCGTATCAAATACTAAGAATAGATTTAATAAAAAACACGTCAGACGATTGAAAATCGGATCTTCACAAATATTTACGTATTCGTCCAGCACGTAACACAAACAAACGAAACGAACTAGTCGACTCGATCATGAGACTTGCCGAATGAAACAGATATGAATGAACGAGTTGCTGTCCGTTAGCGGATGCCGACTACCGCATCTGACACCCCGACGCGCTTCCGTCGCTGTCCATACACCGACTGCCGTGTGGTTCGGAGCAGTCTGTCTCACTACGTAATGTAGTGTGCGGACAATAGACAACAAAAAACAACAACAATAAATAATAATTAAAGCGCTCGTACTATACAAACCACTAGGTGTTCAAAACTTAAGAGGTCCTTCACGAAAGGAGTTTCGGCAGTACAGAGAAAATGGTTACAATTGTGTTGCTACATGAGATTTCGTTTAGTTATATTCCGTAACCATTTGTATGATAAATTAAATGTACAAACTTTGGCGATAAATAATTAATTTAAAATTAAACATTAAAGTAGCACGTGATCATAACCTGGGTGTATTCAGTAAATGATAATTAGATATTAGTGTTCATACAGTTATCTGACTACTCAATCGGAATACAAAATATACCGAAATGTAAAATCATTTTGTTACATAACACACCTTAATATTTGACCATTAGACAAAAATTATGTATTTACTTGACGCCAATCAACAATTTAAAAGAAAATTACTAATAAAATACTTAATAATAGATTGAAATTTAACAATAGTGATAACAGAATTAATATAATGATTCTATAAATTAATATATTGAAATTTTCTATCCGTTCAACTTTTGATGAAGAAGATAAGAATAACTTATAATTTACTAACATTGTCCAATATTTTTTGTCACACTCATAAACTATTAGTAATTTTAGTTTCAATACGAATCTGAGAATGTAATGATTTTACCATGGTGAGTTTATACATATTAATTTAATTTAATTTATTTTTTGTATCTGTTACTACTTTTCCTCAGCTTTCATTGGTCAAATTTTTTTTAACGATACGTCAAAAGACAACAAATCGTATTAAGTTTAAGATATTACCCTCAAAAATTGAATAATTTTCCCTTGTTCTCTGTAAATTATGAAAATCCCCTAAAAATTCATTTTTAAAACCAGTAAATTTTGACATTTTTTAAACATTCATAACTTTTTTAATAAGGAACGAAACGATTTTTTTTTATCAAATATAAATTACCTTAGGTAATTTGGTATACATTTTTTAAAAATCCTGCTTTTTACCTGACCACAGGGAGAGATTCAAAATAGAAATTTTTGCACAAAAATTTAACTCTTTCAACTTAAAATTTTTAAATTTTTAGGGAATACTTCAAGCTACAAACATATGTTAAATTAAAGCTTATGTCACAAACATATATCTTTCTCGTGCCGAAAATTTACAAAAAATGATTAAATTAAAAATATAACTGGTGAATGACGGCTTTTAATACATTTTTTTGGAAGCTATCACTATTTTAAAATATAGACTGAAGGTAAAGTGTAGTTTATTAATACGGTTTACACTGCCACGCTCCTCACCCATTCATTATTTAAAAACTTTAATTTTAATACTTTCAAAAAAAAACGTTTTAGCAATCAATGGCTTTTGAAAAATTGAGGTAACGAAATACAGCGTCATTTTTTACTAGTCACTTGTTGGCTACTCTTATCCAATCGATTTCTTTTAAAATAAGAATTATGTTAAGAAAATTATTTATGGTATTATTTAGTTTCATATATTATTTGTTTTATAAATTATAATTTTTTAATTCATCACTTATATAAAGGTGTCAACTTAAATTTTTCACTTTTAAATGATAAAATACATATTACAGTATTTTATAAAAATAAAAAATGATCTAATTAAAAAAGTAACTGATCAATGACAACTTTTGACATGATATAACGGTTTTAAAATATAATATTTATATATATTTTATACTATATGCTTGTTGCTTTTGGAATTAAACACTACATATTTGCATTAAATTGTTTTTAACTTAGGTTTTTACAAAATAAATACTTGTTTTTCACTAATGAGTAATAATTTCAAAAATTAGAGACAATAGAAAAATCAAAGGAAGTGGGAGTTGATGTTGCTTTTGTAATTATCCACCAATGTCTTAGATTCAAAAACTATCTACAGATTTGCATCGAAGCGTTTCTCATGATAGTGATAGAAAGGGAGAGAGAGAGAGATAGTGTCTCAAATCTAACTAACACAATTTTAACTTTTGATATAATTAAATTTTAAATTAAAATATTTTTTCAAATAATAAATGCCTTCATACACTACGTTTAAAGCATATCTTTTATTATGAAGCAATAATCAAAAACAATTTTTTTTTTTCAAAAACTTAATGATTTATTTTTTACAAAAAATAATGACGGATTGATAACAATTTTAAGACAATTATTTATTAAGTTACAAACATTTTAATAATACATTGAGTGCGTAAGTAGGTTGGGTTTACCTCGGACTAGTGTTTGTACAGTCCTCCGGCGTTTTATACCCATCATGTGTATAAACAACTAGTAACTTATTAGGTACTTGCCCTAAAATTGTTATCGTACCATCATAATTTTTTGTAACAAAAAGCCTAAAAAATTACAATTTTCAAATTTTTTTTATATTCCTATTTCCTTGAAGGAATGACGTATCTTTATGAGTCATTATTTTTACACTCTAGTATTAAGATATAAAGCATTTATGAAACAAAAACAACAGTACAATCATAGGCGCAGGGTGCGGAGCTAAGGCACTTAGTTCCCCAGTTTAAAATTTAGCAAAATTATATGCATTACCATGTAAAAATTATTTTTGATAGGGGAAGTAAATTTGACTACCCTACACTTATGAGTACAATTATTGGTTTATTCAATTTATACTATGTTAATTACTATAGTAATATTCTATATACCTACGAATCACGATTAAATAATTATAAACCACCTCTAATCGCTCCTGATCACAAAGTTAATTGTAAAACAGATCATGATTCACGAGTGTAGAATGGAATGATTACGTATAATTTACACGTTCAAATTATGTTTTTATCCTATTGCAATATGTTTCCGTTAAGTATAATATGTATTCCAGAAGGATGGCGCTGTCAAAACGTAGAACTGAAAAGAGCAGGTGTTATCGAACAAATATTAGAAATTTGTGATATACGTGTCTTGTTACTAAGTCACTAACTGAAGTATAATACGAGGTGTCCTTTGCATTTATATATTATAAATTATCTAGATAATTTTAAAACAAATGTACTATTTGGACATTTTTTTTTACGTAAAATTCGTACCATAAAAATATATGTGTAACAATAAAGATTTTAATGGGGTGCGAGCATATACCTCATCGAGCGTTTGATGTTTTATAGATACTTAGAGAAAATGGAGAGAATAACAATATGACTCAACTTAATTCTCTTAGTAGACAGATTTTTTTATTTCATGATACACGCGTGAGTATGTGTAAAACGGCACCACCTGCTGAGTATATAATCCTTCGACCAAAAATTAATATTTTTTCTATTCCGTTATAGTTGAGTTAACGCAGTACACCAACTATAAGGAACATCTGTAGAATAAGAATCAAAGAAGGGACCCCCTTTTTTAAAATCGTTGCCACTCACTTTTTACTGTTCATTCTTTGTATATCGTGAATAAACATACTTTACCCAAACATATATTTATAATCAATGTCAGTTCAAACCATGTGCAAGTAGTATCTTCATTCTTAACGTTGACGACATCAGTCCATAAGTAACGATAAATGTAAGTGAAGGCTCATTTTATTGAACGCTAAGATTTTTCGTTTATATAAATAATTATATAAATTGTAACATTTTGTTTTAAAATTATTTTAGCTCTTCTAAACATTTTACCAATTACAATTATCTGTCGATATTTGTTGTATAATGTAAAAAAAAAATCATTTTATTGCAAGTCAATCAAATATTAAAATAACGAAAAAAAAAATTAATTGTTCATAATCGTCTCCGCGGCATTTTCTCAGTAATCCACTTTCGGTTCAACCAATAAAAACCCAACCCAACCGAATCGGTTGTAGACACCAAATAATGATCACCAGGTCACTATGGCTGAATGTGAAAAGGATTTATATGAGAAAATTTGTATACAAAAAATAAAATACATCTTCATAACGTCATTATTTTTATTTTGAAAGTTTATTCCCTAATTTATAATATCTCTATCGCATATAAATCAAGCCTAGATTTTTTATATACAAATGTTTTAATTTGTAATTTAAATTTGTTAACTAAAAATATGTTTGCTGATATTTAAAAAAAATTCGATTAATCCCCCTCCCACATTAAATATTTAGGATCGTTTCTGATAATAACACCACATTTTTCAAAATTAAATTTTATGATGTAAACTTAATAAACTTATAATACAATTCTGAACATTCTAGATTGTCTCGCTAGAGGTTAATGAATCATTTGTCACAGCAAACTTTTTATTAGCTAATCATGGCATTTACAATAACAAAACGATACAAAGAATATATTTATAGTATGGTAAATTATAATATTAAAATAGCCTATTCAACTGAAATGAATGTCAATTAGTAGAGGCACACCTACGAAAATGTTTATTCACCTTCGTTGAAAATACATAACTGTATTTCCAAAATTGGAACTTTTCACTCCAGTATACAATTTTTTAAAGTTTAGAATTTTTTCTACAAAAAAAAAAGTAAATAAATAAATTACATGTTGTATATATTAAATTTTCATTCAGCTGGTATAAAAATGAACGCATATCCCATGTCGTAATACTATGTTTGGTTGTTTAGTTTAATGATAAAATTTTTCCAAGGAGATGAGCTTATATGAATTTTGTATTTTCGTGTAATATTAGATACACCTCAAATCTTGAGAAATATAATTGATTAGTTTTTAAATAACTGTAATAAATTATACTGGATTATTTTTCAGCAATATTTTTTATTTACCCAACCCAACCTTACAAAAAAAGTTTAATAAATAAGCATATTTATTATGAGCAGCCATAAACATTATTAACATTTGTTAATTTGTCTATGTACATAATACTTAAAATCCCATATCAGAAGTTATTTTTAAGCCCCTTAACAAAGGAGAATTAAACTTTCAATAACGAGAAGAAAATCTACACACATTGCATACTATATCTGACACAACATTGTAACATTAATAACCATTCTTAGCTTCTTGAAAATTAAAATATTATGTGCTGCAGAAAATTTATTTTTATTTGTATTAGTTAAATTTATTATGTACAATATTATTAATAAGTAAGTAGTATTAACTTTGNTACAATATTATTAATAAGTATGTTGTGTTAACTTTGGCACAACTACGGAGAATCATGGCTAGCCCCACTCAGGGTAGGTCAATTAAAACATTTATTTCAAGCCCTACACATTTTTTTTTGAATAGTTTTTTTATTTAGATACTATTTTTTATATAATTAAATTATTTTTGCCTATTCTGAAAAAGCTAGGGACAGAGCTCTATCAAAAATAATGAATATTCAAAATTAGAAATTAAAAAAAAAATCACTTCATTTTAATTAATATAAAATTTCCAGAAAAATTTTAGTGCTGTAAAATTGGATGATAAAAAACTTTTTTTTACTTAATACTTGGTTTTCATAGACAGTTAACCAACACAGTTGTGTATTCTTATTTAACAAATATTGAGTAATAAAAGAACAAATCATATATAATTCAATACATTGTCAATTTTGTACTGATTGAACAATAATAATTTATGATTAAAATTATAATATAATTTAAAATATGTTATGGATGCTAAAGGTTTTCAATTGAATACCAGTACATCTATTCTTATACTTAAAATTGGTAATACTAATAAAAAATCAATAAGTGTGTTAAAATTGAGAAACATCTAGATTTGAAACAGCTCTCTTCACATTTGTAATTAAATTTGAGTCAGCGCCAGTTTTCAAAAGCAATGCTAATTTTAAAACAAATTGGTCAATATTTTGAAGTGATGGACATTCTTTATTTTCTAAAAAAGTAATTCATATTTTTATTATAATTTATAATACTTTTTAAAGTAAAACTAAATAATTTATTTTTGACTATAACAACATAATTAATAATCACTATAAGTAGTATTTATTAGGTTATAAGATTTAATTAGCAAAATGAGAGAGCATAATATTTACTTTATTATATATACTTTTTTCTACGTATAATTATTTTAATCTATTTTTAATTTAAAAATGTGGAAGTGTTATACTACGGGCAGTTGATACTTTAAACAGCCGATCCTTTGACAACTCCCATTACATGTAATATAGCACTATAGACAAGGCAATCTAAAAATATTTAGATGCAAATTGTCATTCTTTGAAGATCTAAATGTAGTGCTTAATTAAGTGTTATTATACAAAAATTTCTATTTAAGTACAAGTAATATAAGTTTTTATAAACACATTTTTAATTAACACAAAATAATGCTTAAACATACTTTTTTTTAAAGTAAAAAAAAAAAAATTCTCATTTTACCTGGTAATTGTATATTTGAAAATGAATCAAGGAATTTTGATCTTAAATTTCTTAAATGTTCTTCAAACTTTTCACAACTTTTTTTCAGTTGATCAGTACTTGAAACTAATTTACTGATACCGTTGTTCATGTTTTCAATATGTTTATCTAACACTGAAACTTCTTGTTCTTGATCAGTAACAGATTTTCGGAGATGTCGAAGTTCACATTCTCTAGCTTAAATAAATGTAATAACCATTAAAATTTTAGAGTATGATGAATAATATCTGTATACCAGAGGTAAATTATCACAGATAACATTTTATTTGACAATAATTTCACCTCATCCTCAAAAATATTTGAAAAATAAAAATATAATTTACCTCTATTGAAGTTTAAAAATTCATCTGAATATATTGGAATTTCATAGGCATCCTTATTATCATTAATCTCTTTTTCTTTTTCCTTTTCTTTTTCTGGTTTTTGTTGTTCATGGATCTAACAAATAAAAGTAAAAATTACTACCAATCAGTAGTGATCAAATAGATTAAAGGGATAGATATTCTAATTGATATACCTTTTTTAACATTTTTGTACAATTTTCATAAAATATATTTTATATTTAAGAAACTTTTCATTTGATAATTAAATTTAAAAGTAATTAAGCATAATTAATATCTTATTATATAATAAAACAAGGAAAACACTCTTTTCTGGGAAAATTAATAAATGTGCTTTGATTTTCCAAAAAATTTTTTTTTCAACAAAAGTACTGTCATGAAACTGGAAAAATGATTGGCAAAGATCAGAAATTTAACCACTTACCCACAAGCATTTTAAAATTTTGACCATTAAAAAAAAAAACCACTTGCTGACGACCCGCACAAAAAACGTTTCTAGAATATAATAAAATGAATTCAATTTGTTCTTTTTTTTTTTTTACTGTTTTACTAGCTTTTTTTCACAATGTCTGAATTTTTTATAAGTCCGGGGCATATATTGAACAAAGGTATTGGCTCATTCTTGCTTATATGTATATTTTGACACTTAATTTGTGAAAGGTTAATTTTTCTCTTAAATTAATTTTTAATGAATGTTAATTGTCATATATGTGTTAGATTATATATTGTATATATGATTGGATTAGATTATTAACAACCTTCTTTGTAACTTTTATTTTTATATTATGTTAGTTATATATATTACATGTTAGGTTGATTAAGTATACAGATTTTTTCTATAAATTCCTTTTAAATAAGTTTATAATTCAAAATTTTTTATATATTTAATCATATTTATTGGTATACATATATTTATGATTTGTTTGACTGTTTATTAATGATCTTACTGTTCAAATACACTTTATTCACTATAAGTGGATGAACTACAATCAATATTTTTTAAGACCAATATTTCAGAATTATATCTATATAGAACTTTTTTCTTCGTCACTTAGATTTTTAATAAAAACTTTTCTATACCATGTTTACCAAAGTTAAAAATAATTAGGGCCTCTGGTCTTGGTTGGAGTCTAATGAAAAAATAATTAATCTTGAAAATTTTATAATTATATTTTACAACTTCCATGATGATTTTTACCATAGAGATTTTTCATATTCTCTAATTGCAAAATTATTTGATCCTTACTGCTATCAATATGCTTTAAATATTATTACTTGCAAACAAAACATAAATCATGTTATATCTTGATTTGCATAATTATTAATAATAATTAATTAAATTAACAACTCATTTGTTTAGAAATAACCAAATACCACAATATTAAACAAATAAAAAAGTATTTTTGAGTTACCATTGGGGTATTTTGTTGAAACTATGATGGACAAATTAAACTATTTGTAGAGCATTGCGCAATTAATGGTATCTGCTAAAGAGAGCTTATATCCTCTAAAAATTTAGAAAATTATAAAATACAACTATTTTTTATTATAGGGATAAAATAGAATGAGTATCCTTAAAATTTTCATTCTAGTTGAACATATGTTAATGTGGTACGCACATAAAATACAAAAAAGTCTCATTTTTAACTTAAAGGGAAGTATTTAAAAGCTCATATTATACAATATATGATTTTATGCAGTACATAAGCTATAACAAAATGAATATCAGGAATTTTAAGTTTTACATTAATCTAAGGACAATTTTTTTTATAAAATTATAAAGATTTCTCATCACAATTTCTATATGCTCTTTATGAGAATACTCAGTATTTTAATATTTCTCATATGTAATGTAAGAAATCAACATATAAAATTCTACAATATCCTGTGTTTAACCTTTATCACATTCTAAAGTAGTAGGAGTATGTATACATATTCTTATACAAAATCATAGAAGAAAAAAAATTATTAGATAGAATTAGATGAACATTTATTAAGTGACTAATTACCAAATAATGACCATTTGACCCCAATATTTAAAGGAAAGGCATATAGAGAAATATCATTATGTGATTACTTAATAAATGAAATAAAACTTTAAAATTCCATAAGCATAACTTAAGGACAATAAACTACTAACCTCTGGAATGATATCAGGTTTTTTCTTTTTTGATTTGTGTTGAATAAAGTTTTTGTAAGCGTCTGTTTTTCTATAAGCAGTAAGTTCTTCAATGTACTTCACTCTATCTTGTTCAGCAGCTAGTAGATATTGCTGAAAGTAATAATTTTACAATAAAACAATAAAATAAAAATAAAATTCAATGAAATAATTAGGTAAGAATAATTTACTTGTTTTTTATCTCCTGGCAACTGATTCCACTCTGTAGCTAACATTTTAGTTATCTCAGCAAAAGGCAAATTGGGATTTTCTGCACGAAACTGATCTCGTCTATCATTAAGAAATCGTATATAACCTAAAACCCATAAACTATTAAGATATATATATATATATAAATTTTCAATTCACTAACCTGATAATGGATGTCTTGGGGCATCTTTGTCTCGTAAACATTTCTTGCGTTTTTTACTTTTGATATCAACTTTTTCTTCTTTCTTAGAAACTCCATTCTCCAAGGAATCGTCGTTTTGACCTATGACAATACAATTTACCTAGTATCTGGAAGGTTGCAATATTACCATATCAACTGTACCATAATAATATTGTACAAACCGAAGTCGTCAGCATCTAGGTCCAAGTTGACGTCTTCTTTGACTCCGCTCATATTTTGGTAAATATTTAATAAGATAAATCAAGATTTATTCCAATTACAAAATCAAATAAAAATTAAAAATAGCAATGATTTTTATGGCAATTCCCTTAAATGAAAAGTGCGTGTTACACACATTGACTAGCTAAAAATAACATAATAACAATGGAATAAATTAAAAAATAAATTTTAATTTGTTTCTATACAAAAAGAATATGTAACGGATTTAAAAATGCAAAATATAGAAGTTATTGATTACTTCTCTTCAATTTTGTTTGCTAGAATCTAGATGATGCTACAACGGAACAAACGCTAGTTAGGTAAAACACTTTAATATGAATGTAGCTACCAAAACAGTGTCTGCAACACAAAAAAAAAAAATTATTTTGAAATATATAATTTGTATTCAAATTATGAAGTTTTGAAACATTTAATCTACTTAACAAAAATATTCGAGGTGATGAAATTTAAAATTTTTTTATTTTAAATATAAATTTTTAGATACTTATAATTTGCGATTTCTAATATGGACAAATTTCCTTTTTGCTGTAAATTGACATTAAAGCCAGATAGCAGCAGCCGACAAGGGAATTATTGAGATCCCTATGCAGAATTTAGATAATTAATACCCGAGCTTATGCCAAAATCCCTAAATTTATTTCAATATGAAGGAACTCTAAAATTGTGTACAGTTACATTTAAATAAAGGAATCTAAGAAATTTGTTTTTATTTTATTGCAAAATATCAAATTTGTTTTAATTATGGGTTCTATAGCTTTAAAAAGTCTTTCTGTGCTACTAGGCATATTTTTCCTATTTGTAGGTATTCTCAAAATTAGTCCTGTCATCAGTAAAGAACTTCACAAAGATCTCGTAAGTATCCTTGCCTTTGTTGCAGAAAAAAATTGTTTTCTCTCTGGAATTTTGTGTTAATTTCTTGTTTTAATAATAATAATGATATAATATTTAAGGCAAATAACATTAAAATATAGTGAAATTTATAATACATGGCACCACCCCAAAAAAGCATAGCTTATGCCTAGGGTAGTTTTAATTTATTCTATATGATTAGATATAAACTAAGTCAAAATATCTTAATTTTCACCAGTAACGGAATATTAATCATGTATTTAAATTACTTCTATGGACCATTAGTTATTCTAAAACAAATAATACATTAAAAAAAGTTACTAAAGAAATTCTCAATAAATTTAAGGATAAAAAATCATTATTTTGAGCAAATTTATTGTAATGATTAATTCTAAAAACAAGAATTATTACTGGTGTTTGACCCATTATGAGCTGTTGCTAATAAATTTAAAATAGAATTAATTAAAAATAATAAAAAATTTTTTTTTTACTTGGTGAAAATATTTTATGTTTTAAGTATTAACTAATTTGTTTAATGTTATTTATTCAATACAATACCTTGTAAAGATAAATTTATTATGAAAAAAAAATTGATAAACTATTACATTTTATTCATACATTATGAACAGTTTATGTAAATCCTGACAACAGTGGGTTATAATTAGAAAATATAGATAGAACTCCTTAAATAAAACTTTAAGGCTTTTTTTTAAATTAAATAATAGAATTAATAACCTTCCAAATGGAAACATTAAAAAATTAATCAATATCTTTATGAAATTTATTTTTAATCTTATAACCACATCATGTATATCATAATAAATCTATAAAATTTATATGTACATCATTAATTTAATTTAAACATCAATGTAATTTGATGATTCTATTTGTAGTAAATTGGCAAATTGCCAAGATATGTTTTAAAAATATTTGGCATTAATTTCATCTAAAAATTGTATTACATAACAATCTAAACTTCAAGCTAGATATGTATTCAGTAACATAATTAACACTTACTAGTGATAAATTTATAGAGGCAACTAGAATTTCGGCTTGTTAAATGATTTTTTTCTCACTTGAAGATATTTTTATATAATAAATAATAAAATTTCTAAATGTTTTGGGAAGTGGGCTAAGCCTCACCTAGTTGTACCTATGAAATAATATTTTATTTTGATTTTCATTACATTACTTAATCATACATTTTTTTTTTATTTGCTATATTCATTATTATTTATTATGTTACGTTAATGAATATTTATTCTAATAAAAATTTTTTAGTAAGTAGGAATTGTAGCTTGAAAATGAATTAATTTAATATTATACCTTGTTACTATGCTAAAAATACTTTATGTTTTATTATTTTTAACAGAGAAAAGATTATGTCAAATATGCTAAAGTATTTCCATTATCAAAAATAATAGATTTTAAAATTCCAGCAAAGTGGTATAGAAGAGCAATTGGAGGAATTGAAGTGTTAAGTGGCATATGTTTGACTTTTGTTCCTATCCGTTAGTATTTTTCTATAAAACTGTTTGACAACTACTTTTTATTTAATAAGGTTTTTACTTACAATAACAAATAAAAATAAAAATTATGTATAAATACAATTATTTACATATATTGATTATTGATAATTTTTGAACTACTTAAATTTTGTCTACCTTTCTTTTTTTACAGTATATTAAAACTTTTAAAATATATTTATTGCAAAATAAACTTATTATTTATTAATTATTGTTCTATAATTTCCATTTTTATAAAAAAAATGTTCAATGTCATAGGCACAAATAGTGTTTGAACTTAAGGGGTGCTTAAATACTTAAGATAAAAACAAATTTTCTCACATTGCTTGAAATAATGTAACCAACTTTCTTTTTACCTATTTATAAATAATAAATTTTGCAAAATATATACATACATTTTTTTCCTACCAATGTGGTACTTTAATTATAATTGTTAAAAATAAGACATTACTATGTATGATATACTCATACTATAGCAATAAAATTGCACACTCAAAATATTAAAGACAAGATTTTAAAACATAGTTATTATTTATATAATATAAGGAATATTTTATTTTACATTACAAAATTTTAAAACTATCAGAGGGTGTTAAGTAATTGTAATTTTGCTATTTGTACTTATGGTCAAGATATGTAACAAAAATTTTGAAGTAAAATCATTAATAAATGTATAATTGTTTGATTTTTTTATATTATTATAACTAAATTTAAATAATTTTCAAATTTCGAAATGTTCTTAATGGTATTAAAAGACTAATATTTCAGGCTTTAGGTAATATTTTAGACTTTACTTTGTATCCATATAATTATAATAAAATTAACTACAGTAAAATTTAATTTATTTATTTAAAACTATATTTGCACAATTATATCAAATTATAATTGATATAATTATTATACATATAATAAAATACATATAATATACACAATTATATTTAATTTATGTATGCATACAATATTTAATTTACAATAATTTTTGGTTTCCCAGGAAATATAAAACAAGGAGCTAACATTATTTTATTAGTGTCTCATTTATTGGCTATATACACTCACTATGCAGCAAAGGATAAATTTGAACGAATGGCTCCATCACTGGTATTTTTATTTATGTTAGCTGGCCGACTAGTTATTGATTACCAGTTAAGACGCAAAGAATTAGCAGAAATTGCTGAAACTAAAGCTCAAAAACAAGATTAAACTGCATTTAGACATTAGTTATAACAGTTTGATCCCTTTTTTTATACTTCAAAATTTAATTTAAGTAGTTATTAAATCACTTGCTGTTTTGTGAACTTGTTATTGTCGTGTCTCAATATTTGTATCAATAACATTTAGTGTTTTTTTAATCTAGTCATTGTCTCTAATAATGTAAATAATTATGAAATGTGTGTTTTTCTATAACTTTTTAAATGTGATTTTATTTATTTTATAGTAAAACATTTACCATGGCTCTTAATAATATAAAGTATAATTAGTTTTCACTATTACATGTACATTAAAAACACAAAAAAGTATTTAAATATAAATAAATAACATGTAAAAAAAAGCTTATAAATTATGATTCTTCACCAGTCGTTAATAATTTCAATGCTTTTTGTAGATTACTTATAGATTCTGACACATCATCATAATTTAGGGCACTGGAAGCAAATTTACAGTATTTTTGAACTTTAGTAATTTGATTTGGTGTTAATTTTACTCCATCTAAAAAAATGCATTCTTATTTATTTAAAAAGTACATTTATTACCTTAATTTTTTGTGAGATCAAAAATATTCCAATAAATAAAAAAATAAACAGTATAATTTAGTTGCAAACTAAAGTATGTATAAATATATATTGTTTTTTATATATATATTAAATGTTTTCTATAAAAATTATTGCTTGTGCCAGAAAAGACAGAAAAATCTACATAACACAACAGTATCAAGCCTCTGGACAATGTGTTACAGACCGATAATGTATATCAGTATATACAGAAAAATATTGTTAATAAACACAAATTTTGTTAGAGTCAGCTTAGCTAAACTTAATTATTATCATTAGCTTGCACAATTTGTTAAAGGTTTTTAAAGTATTTTTGTATAAAATGTTGTATAGATGTCTATTGAATAATAATAAAAATTACATAAGAGTAAAAGAAAAAACAAAATTATAAAAATATCGACAGGATAAAATCAATTTTGATTTAGATTCTAGGCAGTAGAATATCTATATTTTTTCTCTTAAAATATATACTAAATAAGACCTTTTCTCTCTCTCTCTAAAGTGCACCTAAATCACATAATTTATACACGTTTGAATATTAAATAGTTTTTTAGCATTAATTTTTGTTAAACTCATAGATTTATAGAGCTATTTATTATTTATATCTTCATGATAATTTTCTAAGAAAGGCATGAAAATTATGAGAACAGTATACACCACTAATATATGAGTAAAAAGTTTTTAAGTCCATAGCATTGAAATGTCAGGAATAACATTACAACAGTAATAATTTTTTTTTGATTTGTACAATGGTCTATAATATTTGATAAATCTAATAACTTTTGATCTACTAAATATTTTGTTACTTTTTCAAAAATAATTTATATATTCTTAGACTATATTAAAATTATATTCTTTATTATTTTCAACATTTCAAAATTGCTATTTTTTAGCCCTTTTCTTATAAAAAATGTTGATGTTTATTAATAATTTTAAGACAAGTATTTATTGAGTTACAAGCAATTAAATACATAAAGTTACATTAAAAAATACTACAAGAGTAGTATAACACTATTTTTCTTTTTAAACTTATAACATATTTAAGTAAAAATAAATGTTAAAATAACAATATTGCTTCTTTTAAATTAATTTGAGAAAGTCTAAGATTGTGAAGTAAAAGAGTAATTAAAATAGACTTTTATTTATTAACCTATAACATTTAAAAAGAAAAATAGATGAAATAAAAATGTGTATTACAAAAATGTATACCTTTTAATACAAGTGATCCACCTTCTGATATAACTGGTTGAATTCCAGTTGAAATAGATGGATAAGAATATTCATTTGAATTGTTATGTGTCGAAGGTGTATCTCCTAAATTAGGAAAATCTATTAAAGAAATAAACAAAATTAAAATATTTTAGAAATTGATTAGTTTTAAATTAATTTTATTATTGGAAGTATTTTTATTATAATACCTGTGCCAGGCTGTGCATTAGAGGAAATTAAAGGTGTAGTGTTATCAAAAGAACCTCGACTATCTTTTTCTAATTTGGTGTAATCAAAACTTAGTGGTTCATTGTTATTTGATGGTGGACCAGAAATTGGCGTTTCACCATTTTTCAAACAATTATGTATATATGTTGCTTTCCATTTTGCATATTTTTGTGTATTTAAAATTTCTTCAGAAACATCACCAAATACACTGAGGACATCCATAAGTAGGCCAGCAGTGAAAAATAACTTAACAATATTTCTATAAAAATATAACATTTATAGTAATATTCAAAAATATATAATAATGAAAAATATTAAATGAACATTGTTTAACAAATTAAAATAGTGCATATTTACAAGAATAATGATACAATACAAATTTTTAATTTTTGAGCAAAAGTTAACAAAACACTTAATCTTAAGTCTGGAAAACTTAGTTTATTTAGATTTGATAGTTTTCATTAGAATTTCATGAAAAATTAATTTTTTATTAAATAGTATAGAATTAACCATTTTATTTTATCTTTTCTGAAAAATTTGTTTCCCAAATTATGTCACTATCCTTGCTGAAATTATTAGGTAATTTAATACTTATTGTAATTTTCTTGATGATCCATTGTATCAGCAGCATTAAACAACCTTACTGCATAGTTTTCAAAATGAGCTTGAGCTGCGGTTTCATTTATTATCATATCATTTTCTTTTAATGCGTTCTTTTGTTTTTCCAACCAATCCATTAAAGGTATTAGGAAATGTTTAGCTTCTTTTGATGATTTATCTATTGTCAATGCAATTTGTAGAGCGTACAAACGGCCTAAAATGTAAAAAATATAATCGGAACGAAAATAAAAATATTGAATTAACAAAACTTTAATCAAGAGAAAATGAGCAACTAACTCCAATAACTAATAACTGGATCTTTATTATCATGTTCGGATGCAATTTTCATATAATGCTGAATTTTTTTTAGGCTTTCCGGACATTCTGGAAGCTGAGCCATTTCTTAAGCACGAAATTTATGTTATAAAATACCGAATGTTTAATTATAGTTTATCTTTTTAATATAAGAATTCAATGAAATATTGTGATAACTTTTTACAACAAAAAATAATTTTGGAGATGGAACAAATTCTATATTATAACGATCTCAATGCTATCATTAACAGTTAATTTTGATAAACCTTATCAATGTTATGTTAATAATAGGTATAACGATAATGTTTACCACACTGAGCGAGAAAATATTTCGCGATTGGTCAATTTTAACTCTATCAGCATCATGATCTCAAATTTTACGAGTATGATGTTTTGTTCAGCTACCTATGTATTTATACCGAAACGACGAAGATTGGTTTTGTTAAATTATTTTATATTGTTTATCTACGTATACAGAAGGCCTACTTACAGTTTTTCTTACTATCAAAAATCACTATTGTTATTTCAGTGAATATTAAATTTTTAGACCTAACGTTGAAATAGTTTAAATTTTATAGAATAATTTGCGTCAAAACCGGTATTTTACAAAAACAAATTTAGTATCTGTTACATTTTGCATTCTAAATATGAGTAACAATAAATCAGCATTATTTGCTTGTTCAAAATGTTTTAAACGTTATCCTTATGAAGAATTGTCTTCAGGACAACAATTATGTAAAGTAAGCTGCATACGATAATCTTTAATTTTTATAATTGAAAGGTGTTATGCTATTTTTATTAAATAGGTTTAAGATATTTGGGTATTTTTTTTTTTTTTAGAAAAATACTCATAAAATTAATAACTTTATATATTTTTTAAGTACTTTTAAAAAAAAAGTTAATTATAAGAAAAAAATTTAATAGTTTATAGTTTAAGAAGAAAAACTAAATTAATTCTTTTAAATAATTTCTACCACCGAT
This sequence comes from Daktulosphaira vitifoliae, assembly GCF_025091365.1. Taxonomy (NCBI): domain Eukaryota; kingdom Metazoa; phylum Arthropoda; class Insecta; order Hemiptera; family Phylloxeridae; genus Daktulosphaira; species Daktulosphaira vitifoliae. The sequence continues at coordinate 14,101,667 of NW_026099575.1, read as the reverse complement.
TATTGTTACTAATAAATCTAGCATAAGAATTAAGAATGTTTTAATCTGAAATTGTTGTGGATTTGAAATTCTGCCTGAAAGGTTAAACTTCACTCAATCATTTATTTATTAGTGTTACTAACATTGAGCTAGATGTAGTTTTGAATATCATTTACAGTCATACATCATTATCATAATTTTTGATAGAAACTGTCAAGATTTTGTACATCTTCTTTAGATATTTAAAAACAAAAATATTTTTCCATAAAATACTCATGAGAACCGGAGTAAAGTTTTTATCAGATCTGTATCAGTCTATATCATATCAAAAAATAGTCCCTGAAAATTTTCAAAAATATATAGTGACAATTATCATAATTTTTAAAACGTGATTTAGGTTATTGATAGGCTAAGCCTCTATGCTATGTGTTTGTTGTGACCTCATGCAGAAGAAGTCCAAAATATCTTATTAGAAATAATTACAATTATTTTTCTCACAAATATATATATATATATATACTTTGCATAACTTAACAATAGACTAATGGTGTATATGTAAATAATTAGCATGACAATGTTTTGACCTGTTAATCTATTTAAAGATATACTAAAGACTTGTCGAGTTTTAGTTATGTTAATTCATAATAGTCAGTTATTTTTGTTGTAATGCTATAAATCTACCACCAACGTTGGTGCAGTAAGGATACAAAATATTTTGTTGAATTGGGTGTTCTAATTATAATTAATTACTTTTAATATAATTTTATTAGGGACGGTGTGGCTAAGTTAGTAACACGGCAGTGCTTAACACCCACTGCCTTAGGTTCAAAACTCGGTCATGGGCGGCTTTATTTACCAAACGAGAGATCAGTTTGGAAATGAAGCCGCCATCCCTTTCTCCAACGACGGACTAACCACCCTTCCTAGAGTATCAATGGTTTAGAAACCTCCTTTTTTGGGTGGTCGCTATGGCCCTTAATGGGTTTATAAAGCATTAAAAAATAATAATAATAAATAAATTTATTAAAGATAATTAATTCCAATCAATTACATTTTTTATTTAAAACTTAGTTAAATATTATTGTAATGTTATTGAAAGTGTTAGTTTAAAAGTATTAAAAATTTATTTTAATTTTAAATACTATAATTTTAATATGTTATTATTAGTTATATGATCATTTTTATTCTATTTTTTTAATTAGGCTACAATTATAAATAAATAATTTTTGTTTCATGTAAAGGAATGTCGAGGATCATATCCAGTTGTAAAATGTACCTACTGTCGATCTGAATTTCAGCAAACTGAGTAAGTTGCGCATTATTAAATTTTTTTATTCATCACTCATATTATTATGGTTAATATATGCTAATAATAAAAGTATTCAATTTTTAATAGTAAAATAATTCACTTAAACATATGTTATAGTAAATCAAATACTAGTACAATTTGCAAGAAATGTGAACAATTTGTTGTACAGTATGGTAGACCTACTGCTTGTAGTTACTGTAATATTATAGCGGCATTTATAGGACAAAAGTGTCAAAGATGTGCTAATTCTGAACGAAAATATGGTCCTCCTGTTACTTGTGATCAATGTAAACAAAATTGTGCATTTAATAGAAAAGATATAGATTGTGAAGTAAGAGTTAAATATTTGTAATTCCTGATTGTTTAATATAATGTTGCAATTGTTTTATTTTTAGCTACTTGATGGCAAAGTGTTATGTTGGCTGTGTACATTATCATTTAAACGGGCCTTAGCAAAAACAAAAAAAACTGAAGCTGAAATGAAACAATTAGTAAAAAAACGTGATGGGTAATGTGATAATACTTTGAACTACTAGTTTGAAAAATTTGCATGAAGGGCAATAGTACCATATTCTATTTTATAAATTTAAATAAATTAACGAGAAGCTTCTCTGCTACATTTATTTCTTATTCCCTTCTTTCCTAAAATGAATTTAAGTTTATTTACAGACATTACAAATGTTTCTGTAGGGACTTCATCCCCCGTGAAAATTATGCTAATAGATAGTACATANTTGAGAAGCTTCTCTGCTACATTTATTTCTTATTCCCTTCTTTCCTAAAATTAATTTAAGTTTATTTACAGACATTACAAATGTTTCTGTAGGGACTTCATCCCCCGTGAAAATTATGCTAATAGATAGTACATATTTGATGCAAATACAAAACCAACAATTTTAACATTCATTAATGTTTTTTTAGATCTAAAATTAGAAAAATAAAACATAATAATGTAATGAAAATAATGGATGATAGTGGACCTGATTTTGCATTACCACCACCATCTAAAATGCATAGGAATTCTCATAGACATCATGTAGATTCTAATTCATCAGACCATGTAGTGGTGATAACTGAACTTAAAGAACAAATTGCTACATTACAAAAACTTTCAAACCAAAAGGACTTTCAACTTTTGAACAAAGATAAATTAGTAAGAAAAATTTTGTTATAGATCTATAATTGATAAAATAATTATTACATTTTTGTTTTAGATTTGTGAATTAAAAGCAAAGCATTTTACAACTGAAAATGAATTACGGACAAAGATGAATTCAGATAAAAAGGAATATAGCAGAGAAGTAGAAATGTTACATAGTAAAATTAAAACTTTGCAAAAAGAAGTAGCTACATTATCAAAAAGTGGTGGTAAGCGTGGGGTACATCTACGTAAAGAACCAGATAGTGGTAGTGGTACAGATAGTCCATCTGTGACTTAAATCAGTATTACATATAAAAAATTCTCTGCTTAAAATGTATTAATTGTATTACTTTTAAGCAAGATTAACTGTTTAAATTAATAATATGACTATTATCAAATTTTTTAAATCTAAATTATTTATAGCTAGGTTTCCTATGCTCCAGTAAACTTTAAAAATAATTTCTTAAAAAAAAAAATCAATTTCCGATTTTCATTATTGTTTAACTCTTAACCACTCAAATAGTTTTTGTTTTGTTCTATACAAAGATGTAATTTTATTTTTTCTTATAATATTACCAATGTTTTGAAAATTTTAAACTATTTGGAATGTGACATGTCAGTTAAATATTTTTTGTTACAAATGATAATTTAAAACCAAATTCTAAATAGGAACAATTTAATAAAAGTAATTAATTTTCATTTTTCAATTGAAAATTATTTACTAATTATTTATGTAATAAAAAGAAATTGCTGAAATTACTTAGTAAATTGTATTATTAAATACTTATATATGTATACTAATACAAACATTCAAATAATTAAATGTAAATATATTTTTTTGATAAATTGTTCTTTATACCATGTATAATAAATGTGATTAAACAATTTTGTAATGTTAATTTATTTATTCATTATATTATTAGGATTAGTTAGTATAAACATGTGTCACCACCAGTGGTTAAATCCTGTACTACCAAGTTCTTACTATTACCAACTTTCCCCTTTAAGATTTTTCTATTGGGATAGAAAAATCAATACTTCTTGTAACTATCTTTACTGTTCAAAAAGTTTTTAATACTCTATTTTTATTTTTAATTAGATAATTTTAGTAAAATAATTATAAATATTAAATATGTCTTCTTTTGGTTTTGGTTTGAGTGAAATTATGAATATATCAGTATTTTATGAAAGTAAAATTGCCAATGGGACGAATAATGAACATTCAAGTACTAATTATATTTTAGACTACATTTTAAGTATTTCTAAATTGAAAAATTTTTTACTAGCAGGTTGGTGTAGAGATTGGCGTAGCTCACAACATTGGATGTTTCAATTAGCTAATGCTCTTTTTTTTATATCATTCTCAGTGCCAACTAGTTATTATGGTATATTGTTTATGCATTCAACACTGATTACAGGTATAATTAAATAAATAATATAACTTTATTTTAACTAGTTGAATACTTATTAAACTGGGTTATATTATAGGATTTATAATATTTATTACATGGGCGTGGCATGTTGTATGTGCTCCTGATATTTTAACTTGGAACTTAAGTTTTCTTTTTATCAATATATTACAGTTGATTTATCTTCTATATCAGAGAAGGCCAATTAATTTTAATCCTGAACTTGAACAAGTTTATCGTAGAATGTTTAAACCATTTAATGTTAGTACCTAACTAATTTTTAAAAGGCTGAAAAATTGAAATAATACTATTTAAATGGTGTTTTATTTGTTCCTAGGTTAGTAGGATACAGTTTAAAAAACTTGTCGGTGAACAATTTGCTCAGATTATGACGTTGCATATTGGTGAAGCTTATGCAATGCAAAATTTAACTAAAACAGATAGACTTGGATTATTATTGTCTGGTAGAGCAAATGTTTTACAAGATCATCAATTATTACATCCTATAGGACCTTGTGAATTTTTGGATTCTCCTGAATTTGAAAGTCGAGGATCATCTGAAGATAAATTTAAAGTTGAGTCTTATTAATAGTTATAATGAATATATATTATGTAATATATTTTATAGATATATTTTAATTTATTTTTAGGTGTCTGTTTTTGCTGCAACTACTTGTCGGTATATATTTTGGCAAAGGTCTGCTTTAGAATATCTTTTTGTTAAAGAAACATATTTAGCTACTGTATTCGCAACTCTAGTTGCCAAAGACATCACTATAAAATTGTATTTAATGAATAATAAGGTAATAATAATAATTTAAGTTAATATTATGTAGTATAATAATTTACTATAATAGACAATTATATTTTTATAAAGTAATTTACATTATAAATTAATATATAGAAAAGAGACTTAAAAGAATAAACCCTTTTTTTCAGTTTTAGTTTAAGGTCACACAAAAATTAAGAATAATATTATTTTTTGAAAATATTTTTTTGGCAAGAGAAAATTTGATTAACCTCAAAATAATTTGAATACTCAGGCTTAGAGTTTAAATATAAACCGATAATCTATATAAGCTAGTATAAGCCGATAGATTGAATCATAATTATTTTTGCCCTGGCCTCGTCAACTTTAAAATCTTATCTTAAGTGTAAAATTAATTATCTATTGAATATTAATAACCTTGTTCAATTGTAGATTGTTACAGAAAAAGGTTTACACTTGGATATTAGATTACCAAGTATTACTCCAGCTCTAGCATCAAAAGAGTTAAAAGCGCCAATAATAAAATCTCTTAAAAAACAAGCTACTTTAACATCCTATCTTCCAATATCACCTGTTCCTGCTGGTATTTATACTTATAAATTACTTATGACAGATCTTAAAGTCATATTATATTTAATTAATTTAATTTAATATATTGGACTTTACACATTAAAATTTAAAACTCAATCATAAAAAATGTATTATAACTTAAATGAAGCATTAAAGACTAGTCACATATAAAATATAATAATTAATGAAATTATTTCATTATTCATTACTTGTAAGTTTAGCTCCAGAGGTCTGTTGTGTATTAATGCAAAGGGGTCCTGGGACCACAGTAGTCAGAGTAGAAGGATAAGGAGGGATGCATTTTTTTATTTTTAGTTTCAATACAAAGCTGAGAAGGTATAATTTTACCAGGTTGTGTTTATTTTTATTATTATTTTATTTTTTGTGTCTATCACTAATTTTTGCCTGGTCTCGTGGACCAATTTTTTCAACAGTATAATAAATTGTATATATATCTACAAATATTAACATTAAAAATAAAAAAAATTTCCCTCATTTCCTATAAATCGGAAATTCTATAAACTCCCAAAACTTACAAGTATTAAAATTTGTAAAATTCAAAATTTGTTTAACTTTTTTTATTTATATAATTGTAATAATTTTTTAACAAAATGAATTAATATAATAAAAAAATAAATGATTTAAGTTTTTAATTTTTATTAGGTATTATTTTTTGAAAATCATCATTTTACTTATAGTACAAGCGTTCAAAACTTGAAACATACATATAAAAAGTAGAATTTTTTAACCTTTTTTAAATGATTCAAAAATACTCCAAATTTCAAACAAATGTTAAATTAAAGCTTATGTAAAAAAATAATTTGCCCTGACACCTTATAATCTGAATGAAAACGGCTACTGAAAATAAAAAGTGTTATTTTGTGTAAGAAATGTTGTGTCATTTTTCGTTTATAATAATCTGTTTTAGTTTTTTGTAATAATTTAATTGAGAAATTTAACTTTTTTTCTTTTTTTATATAAAATATACTTACAATTTTGTTACATATTTGCTCATCTATACATATTTCTCTATGAAAATTAAAATACAAAACTACTAGTAATTAAAATATACTTAAGGAAATAGGAGTTTTTATTTTAGAATAATCCAACAAATCTTTTTAAAAATTGAACACTATCTACAGATCTGTATTTACATTTTTTATTCTGTTTAAATTAATACATCACCCTTAGCATTGTACATGTGTATTAAGCTTATCGATTTAATTTCATGATTTTCTATTATAAATTATAATTTTCTATTATTATAACTATTTTGATTAAATTTCCTAAAAATAATACATATTATAATTGGTTTATTAATTTGTTTTAAGTATCTATATTGTTTTATTTAATTTCAGATAATTAAAATTGACAAACATTACTGTATATTGATTAACTTTTATTTTGTATACGAAAATAACAATTGCATTAAAAAATATAGAGAGCATCCCTTCACTTATTATGAGCTACTTTGATCACTGCTTTACCCTCTCCCTTATGAACATAAAGGTATGGCAGTGAAAAAAGACCTCTACACTATCTGGAAGTTATGTGGAATCCTCCAGAATTTGTACTGCTAAAGGTTTTCGATGTGTGCCTCGACAAACTAAGTTGATGACCAAAAAAATAAATAGGTTCTCTTTTCACCAAAGAAATATTAAGAACACCACTGTACAAGTGGTAAAACTGTACAAGTCTTCGTAATTTATAATTCTGATCCTTAAAATTTCTGAATGTGGCACTAATGTTTTAACATGTTATTGATTGAATCAATCAATAACTTTTATTTTATAAAATTTAATTGTTTATTAACAGATTTTAAAATTTAGCTTATAAAGTGATCAGTACAACAACTATGCAAGTTTAATATTTAAAAAAATTTTAGATGAACAATTTAATTTATTTTTGTTATTGAAGTTTTGAAATGTAAGTGTAAAATTGAAGATATTCATTAGAATAAAGCACTAATATATTTTTTATTAATAACAATGATTAGGTGAATAAACTAAATATAAAATTTGTTATTTTATGAATACAGAAAATTCATATTTATTTGAACCTAAAAAAANCTTAAAATTTCTGAATGTGGCACTAATGTTTTAACATGTTATTGATTGAATCAATCAATAACTTTTATTTTATAAAATTTAATTGTTTATTAACAGATTTTAAAATTTAGCAAATTTCGTTATAAAGTGATCAGTACAACAACTATGCAAGTTTAATATTTAAAAAAATTTTAGATGAACAATTTACTTTATTTTTGTTATTGAAGTTTTGAAATGTAAGTGTAAAATTGAAGATATTCATTAGAATAAAGCACTGATATATTTTTTATTAATAACAATGATTAGGTGAATAAACTAAATATAAAATTTGTTATTTTATGAATACAGAAAATTCATATTTATTTGAACCTAAAAAAAGTGATTTCTTAAAAAATTGGATTTGTCTGGTTTTATGCAATAAGCCCTTCAATTATAATTGAAGAACCATAATTATAAAGTCATTCTACAATATTTTTGCAATAGATTGTAAAATTATTTTTAATTTAAAATAAATGCTTTATTAATTTATGCACTAGCCTGCATGACCTGGATATTGGAAAGATCCTTCTTAAAAATTGAAAAAAAAAGATATTTTTTTTTATAGAAAATTTTTAAATTTAAATGATTATTTTTATTAAAGAGTAATTTTTATTTAATACATGTTCAAACCTCATTTATAATTTTTTTGCAGTAAAAATCACCAAATGTGATATAGAGGATAAACGACAGATGACAAAATTAGATAAAATTAATTTAGCAAATGAAATGGGTAACACTGGAGTGGAAAATTGGCTAGAGAAGACATCAAAATATCATAGTCTAGAAATGGATGACGAAGATTAATGTTCTACTAATTATTTATTTTATTTTTTATTAATAAAAATAAAATCTTGGTAACAGAGATCACTGTTCAACAATCGGCCAGTATTTTCAAATATTTGCAAATGTCAAATAATGATATTACATAAATCTAAATCTTTTTATGTAGAGTTATACTTTATTAATTAAATATATTATATCGTTTTTTAATTTTTAAATGGTTAATTTTTACAAATACACTAAAATATGTTATTTTTGTAATATTTCAATAAAAGCTGTCAAAATTTTAATTTTTAACCTTTTTTATAATATTTTATTATAATAATATTATATTTATAGTTAAACTAATGAAAGTATGTGATTAAAATTAAAATTTAATAGTAAATAGTACATTTAATATACTATTTGTTATTGCCAAATATCAAAATTGGCATTAATGAATAACAATTTTGGAGAGAAATAATTTTTTTATGAAAAATCAGGGGTTTGGTTTTTAAAAATGTTCTAGATTTTTCAAATTTTTCTTAGTGATAATTTTTTATTTTGTACTTAGTGACATAAGATGGATTTTAATTTTTAGACTCCCGATCTCATAATGTCATGAATCAAACTAATAATTATTTAATAAACTTTCAAATTTTTTTATAGAACATTAGTGGGCTAGTTTAAATTACTAAAAAGTTATTTTTTCTAACCAAAAAACCAATTAGCTACCAGTATTTGTAATCCCTTTGTATTATACATGTATAATAACTCAAAAATTTGAAACTTTAAATGTTTAAATCTAATAAATAAATAAAGATATACAGTGACGTATTTAGGGGAGGGGGTTAGACGGGGCGATCGCCCCGGGCGGCATTTATTTTTGTTAATAACCAATAATATAAATAGGTTAATTTTTTTTATCAATAATATACTGAGATTAGACTTTGGTTCTATTGATAAAAGTGACAGATACAGCCCTCAAATTAAAAAAACATGCACATATGCAGTTTACGTTCCTTGTTCAGCCCACTTGTTGAATTTGGTTGACGAATGTGCAGCAAGTTGTTGTACTTGGGCAAATATCTTTTTTATTTTAATTGAATATATATGTTTATTTCTCAATTTCTATCCATAGATAGAATATCTTATCTATATTTTTAAAAGAATCTGGGAACGTATCAATAAAAAGACTTTTTGATACTCTGTGGTCGGCTTGACATGATGCATGTTTAAGTATATCACAAAATTGGGAAGAAATCATTAAAGCATTAAAACAAATGATTAAAGATCCATCCGAAAAAACAAAAAACCAGTGCGAGGCAAGAGGGATTTTAAAAACATTTAATAGCTTAGAGATTGGAATTTTAATAACAGTTTGGGGAGATATATTACAACAATTTAATAAAGTAAACAAAATTTTTCAAAAAGTTACAATTGATTTAGAAACTGTTATATCAATGTATAACTCTCTTATCCAATATATCCATGATCTAAGAGACTGTTTTGATCATTATGAAGAAATTGGAAAAACAAGATCTGGAATCAATGAATACAAAACTAAGAGAAAAAATAAAAAACTGAAAATTGAAGAAGTTGATTTTAATTCTAAAGAATCATTTAAAATGAACAGTTTTATTGTAATCATGGACTCCTTACTTATATAGTTGAGAAAAAGAAAAATTACATATAACCTAGTAAAACTTTACGGTCGAGAATGACAGATGAACGACTGAACAGTATAGCTATATTAAATATTGAATCAGACATCACAAAAAGTTTAGAGTATGATGATATAATTGATTAGTATAGTTCCTCTAAAGTTCGTAAAAAAATAATATGAATTGTAAATATAGTGGGTTATGATAAAAAAATCACTGTATATAGATTATTATTTTCTTAAAAAAAAAAAACGAACAAAAAAATTCAAAAACATATTATAATTATTAATTAGTTATTTATTTATATTNTTAAACTCTGCTTTCTTTTTTTACTAACTTTATTTAACTTCTAATGGAAGCAAGTCCTTTTATATGTAATTGTTATTTAAATGTCTTGTAGTATGTTAAGTATACGCTTGTTAGGGAAAAAAGTAAAAAAAAATTTGTGTGGAGGGCGGAAAAAAAATTAGCACCTGGGCGCCAAATTTCTAAATACGTCTCTGAGGTTATATTAAAAATTCAAATGTCATTTACTATTAAATTAAAAACTCAAATATTTTTTTGATTCAAAATATGTGTTCTCATCTAAAAAAACAAAGTTGACAACCTTACAAGGCATAAGAGATGAACATAGAAAGTATTACATAGTTAATAATTCAATAATAATGTGTAACTAAAGATAACTAAAAAAATGTTTAAATTATATTTATTCTGTAAGTAATTGAGTGGGTTATGATAAAAAAATCACTGTATATAGATTATTATTTTCTTAAAAAAAAAAAACGAACAAAAAAATTCAAAAACATATTATAATTATTAATTAGTTATTTATTTATATACATTTTAATTTAAAATAATTTAAGAGATGTCAGCTTTTTGTCTCCCAATCTTAAACGCAGATACGATTTTATTAGTTTTAATTCCGAAAAACTTCTCTAGCCACTGACAACAATAACAGGAATTGTTAATAAAATTCTTAAGAATATCCAGATATTTGGGAATAGATTAATTGTATTAGATTATAACATATATTTCAATATTGTTTTTGAAGAAGATACATCTTTTGGTAATACAGTTTTAATATGTTTTAACTCGACGCGTAAATCTATTCTGTTGATATCATTTTAACCTTCATTTTTAAGTGTGTATGTAAATCTATACAATGTTTTACCAAAATATCATGTTTAGATAAATCAGAAATATTATACAAAAATTACCATGTATTTTTATGGGCTTTCAACTATTCAAAATGTGACACTATTGAAGTTACACTTATATCCATAAGACTATAAAAAAAAATCTCTTTTAAATTGTTCTTCTAGAGTAAGCTTATATTTGTTTAAGCTTTCATATTGAAATTGTCTTTTAGTTAATCTCAGTCTCTTTGGTTTTAAACTCATTTCCCTATTTAGAGTTTCAGCAATATTTTTAGTAAATCAAACAGTTTAAATGTTTCCAGTATTTCTATATGAAATATTATAATTCAAACAACCTTTAACAATTGAAGGTACTGTGATTATATTGTCGTAATACACTCGTCACTATCACAATATGATACAACAGAGGGCTGCTCTGTTTGTGTCCATAATAATGGTCATTCAATTAGTCTTTCATTTAAAATTATTAACACTTTTATTTATGAATTATATTCATAAGCTAAGAATAACATAATTGTTTTTTTCTTTATGAAAATGTATAAACTATATTTGTCAGTTTTTTTTAATCTTATCTTAATAATAAAACACAATTTGTAAACCCTAAAATTATATATAAAAACTAACTATAATAATGTTATATAAAGTGTCAAAATGATTTGTATATTATTCACATGTATTAATTTATATATTTAATGTATTAATTCATATATTTTATGATATTTTGTATATTAATTTATATATTTTATAATTATTTGACAATAAAATAATAAAATTGCGAGAATGGCACAATGATGATTGTTCGGGGATAAAAAATACTATAAAAGAGCTGAGTGCTGAGGCCTTGAGAGAGTCTGTCTCCAGATATTCATTGAGCTATTCGAATCGCGTTCTCGACATCGATACGTAAAGTTCGTAATCATCATTTTCGAAATTCTTACGTGTTAATTTTTGAACTAAACATTTGAGTTCGTATTATTTTGTTATTTTTATTACTTGATACTGTTAAAAGTTATTATAAGAACAAAAAAAATCATCAGGTAAGACTTCAAATCAATAAGAATCCATTCTTATATTATCTTATAACTCAATTATTTAAAATTAATAATCTGAGTACGGAACGATAAAACAATAGATCAAATAATTATATTAATCTTTAAACTTCCATTAATTATTACTAAATAGTTCGTACCTTATACATAATCATATTACATGGTATTCGTGAGATATTGGCCACCGCCTCTTCGTTGCCTCAGAGTATTATTACAGGTACTTACTAGTTGAGTCATTTATTATATCTCTATAAGAGGAACCTTAATTATTACTTTTTATATCTAATTGTCTTTATTGTTCTTAACCCTCGGAATCTTCAACCCCGACACAACCTCGTTGCTCACCAATTGACCAAATCCCCAAACATACATAAACTTGGTCAATATACACAATACGTATATAAACACCTATCTATATATTAATTTTTGTATTATTACGATATCCGTAGTGATACCTTGCATTGTGTTCCTGGCTTTATTGATTTGAATAATAAATCGTACCAAACAATAAGTGATTTAAGTAATTCAAATTCACATAGGTTATCGGCTAAGGATATACGCTTCGTGAAAAAGACTAGTTTTAGCATTTGGTGAATTAAATTTTTTTATTAATGTATTAACTAGGCTATTTATTTCATAACACATTGCTTTAACGGCATTATACGGCTTTCCCAACGAGTTGTACATACTTGCTTAACAGTTTATTGCTAAACAATAAAAATATNTTTGGTGAATCAAATTTTTTTATTAATGTATTAACTAGGCTATTTATTTCATAAAACATTGCTTTAACGGCATTATACGGCTTTCCCAACGAGTTGTACATACTTGCTTAACAGTTTATTGCTAAACAATAAAAATATTTTCCTTTTAAGAATCTCCTAACAGTTAAAAGAAGTCGAAAATNATTTTTCTTTTAAGAATCTCCTAACAGTTAAAAGAAGTCGAAAATAATACGTATATACATAAAATTAATCCAAATAAAGAAATTGATCCTTTAGAGGCTGATGCAGCATCACCAAAAAATAAATAAAAATAATGACAACTACATACAATATAAAATATAAAATATACAATATAAAATTTTACTTTAGCAACAATTTCCTCTGTCTATCTATAGCTTTTTATTTTGTACTCCTTTTTTCTATTTAAAAATAATTATGGGTTTCAAAAAAAAATAAAAATTAAATAAATCCCATTGTAGTACTGCAATTGGTAACTGCTATTATTCTAACAAATACTAAAATATTATGTACATTGTACTTGTTTAAAATGAAATTATATTTTGTATTGAAAAACAATTTATTGAATAAAATATATAATTTAATTTTAAAGTGTTTTCTTGTACTGGCTATCAATGACGTATTACCTGTCATAATATAATAACACAATGTTCACTTTTGCTATATTTAACAACAATAATATGTCGGGTACCGATGAAACCAATATTAAATAAACTTGAACTTACCTTATAATTCTTAATTATAGAAACAGTTGAAGTAGAGAAAAACAGTGAAACGTTAAACTTGTAAAACGTAAAACAATATTGTACAAAACTTATTAATAACGCATGACACTAGTACATAAATATATAATCAAATAAGATATTATTCATACATATTTTATTACAGAAATAAACGATAATGTTTATCGCAACAAATCGTGTTGTGTCAGTCGTTATCTGATGCTATTAATATCGAAATTCTAAATAAATATTGATTATGAACGGCTACTGACAATAATAATCATTTATTGTGTATAAACTAAATTTTTATATTCCTACCATAATAAACAATACTCAATAGAATAGATAGGATATTAGAATTATATTCTTATAATTTTTTCAGTTTTAAAATTATTATATTGAGACGCCCCCCCCCCTTTCAACAAGCGCCCTGGGTATAGGCCCAGGTCAACCACACGTAACGCCGATCCTGGCCCTATCCATATATTAATTATTTATGGTTATTTTACATTTTAAAATTCCCGCCACTTATACCTCCCTAAGCGCTGTCTGACGGAATTCGTTTGTCTTATTACTTAGAATTGGAAAATCAATGAAATCTAAATGTTAGTTCACATACAGACTATAGTTCGTGGTTCAGACACCAACCTGCATCATTGAAACCTACAATTTATTTGCGTATTAAAAATATAAATAACATAATTCTACAAATATTTTATATTATTGTTTTTTCGAAAATGTTAATTGTATATAAATATATGCAATATTTTTTTTGTTATCGGTAAAGATTTATTCGAAATTAAAATTTTAAGTAATAAATTTCTGTTATTAATATAATGTTAAACAATGATAAGCTACGGTTTACAGTTTTTGTTACAATTTAACAAGTAAGTAGAATTAAAAAGTATAAATGATTTATTTTTTTAAACTCTAAATTATTATACTTAATTACAAAACCTAATTTTTTGTTTAAAGTTTTCCCAATTTGAAGATTAATAAATTATACTATATAGTAATTAGTATATTCCTATAATTTATGATTAAAAATTAATAAAAATACCCTCTAAGATCTACGGATACTATTCATGACCTTTACTTGTCAATACAACTTTTGATGATAACGGAAACTTTTAAAATGAATGAACGTTACTCCATAACTACAAAAAAATATTTTGAGTCAATTTAATGTACTTAAATAAATAAATAAATAAAATTTTTATGAAGACCAGGACTTCATAAATTAAAAAAAAAATGAATAAGCGTGGAATAAATGGTGACATTAATTATATATACAAGAAACATTTTTCTCGCTTTATTGTACTCTAAAATAATAGTGCCTGTATTTTGTAATACTTTTTACTAGATTAAATAATTGAAAATGTAACTTAATTAATTAAATTAGTAGTTTACTACTAAAATAAAATGTTATCTCAATTATCAAATTACTTTTTTGTTGTTTGAAAATTAATTTTGTTTAGTAACGAACAATGCATATTACTTTAATCCCCATTAGTAATTTATATATTATGTAATAACACATAAAGTTAGTAGACGCCTTATTGTTTCTAAATCAATGTAATTAATAATTGTTTCTAATAATTTTGCATCTATTTTACTCAAATTGTACTAAAATTTTAAAGATTCTATAAATTAATTATATTTATTATATATAATACATATCTTACAATAATTAAGAGGTTGTTTTGTAGTTTATCAAGTACGCATTACAAAGATTTTTTTTTCAACGATCAGCATTAATGGGCCCCTTTGAAACTATTTTAAGACATTACTCCAGGACGGACTGGTATGAACACCGGAACTAGAACCTTAGTTTTTAATCAGTTCGAGTTTGGGTTCGGATCATATAAAAAGTTCGACATTCTTTTTATACTTAAAATATAAATATTAATTTTGGAATGAAAATTATAAAGGTTGCGGTACTAATTAATAAAAATTATATTATTTAAAGTCTATGATTTTCTATAGTTTAAGCTATAATTTGATGATTTGAACCTAGCAATTTAATGAATTTAATGAAAAGTTTTTTTTGAGCTGCTTCATATAAAATACACAGGAATTTGTTGAACACAGTATAATTTTTGATCATTTAAAATAATCAAACTACTAATAAACATAAAATCATCTTTTCTGTATTAGTTCAATAAAAAATCTTAATATTTTTGTTTTTGAACAAAATTTTCCTTTAACTCAAAATAGGAATATTTTAGAGTTAGATTGTTAGATACTATGAAATTTTTAAATGACCCTCTTATTTTTAGATTTACCATTTTCGAATTTACCAATCAAATCTAATGTTTTTTTTTGAGAAAATGTTAAACGTTTTCTCTTCGTATATTCCTCAAGACAGTTCGTTATTATATACATATTTAGTTCAAAATTCATACGCTAATATGATTTTTATAAGAAATTGGTTATATAAATTATACATTTCGGATAATATTACAATGTTTTATTCAGAACCAATGGACAGTTTTTCCCTTATTGCTTTTAGTCATGCAATACATATACAAAATATCATAAATATTATTATTTCTTAAATACAAGTTTGCATTTAATTTATAGCCTATAGAATAAAAGAATAAATTACTATGATGTGAAAGATTGCTCAAATAATTTTTTAAAAGTTACAAGTTTAGGAATAAACAATGTAAATATTTTTATATTATCGATAAAAAATAAAAAAAGAATTATACTAGCTGTTTCGGCGTGATCTCTTACGACTAAAAGATCTTCGATAAATTAAATGAAACATAAAAGAATGAAAAAATAGATATGCGTATATTATATGTACGCGAGCGGTGCGCTTTACAAAGGTAGACTAACTTATTTTAAAACCGGACAACTATGCAGTCGCCGAACAACGATAAGATAAAACAACAATAGCTACACTTATTGTGTAGGCCTAAACACTAGTATACTACCTAAAAATTAATCAAATATTGAAATTCTTAAAATATTTACAAAAAATAATGAAGTATACTTTTTTAACACTACAATAATACATTTGTTTTATTATTAGCGTCCTGATAAAAATTAAAAAAAAAATAACAAATTTTGTTACTTTATGTTAGTTCTTGATTAGTTATTAATATTTTCCGACAAATTTCGATATTTGATTGGAAAAGTATTTCTAATTATTAAACAAAATATTTGTATACACAGTATAGTATAATTATTCCTTTGAATTAACCTTTGAAGTAAAAAATATAGTCTGTTAAATTATTTACATTAATTTCTTTGATAATAATAATTTATGTTTCTGAATAAACAATAATGTATTCCGATTAAAACAAAACTATTTGTTGAGTTTTTAAGACAGTACTAACATAATTAAAATTTAAGTATTTAAAATTATGATTTAATATTATTGTATGCTTATCCAAAATTCGTAATATTCGACTTTTATAAACATAAAAAATAAG
This sequence comes from Daktulosphaira vitifoliae, assembly GCF_025091365.1. Lineage (NCBI taxonomy): Eukaryota > Metazoa > Arthropoda > Insecta > Hemiptera > Phylloxeridae > Daktulosphaira > Daktulosphaira vitifoliae. The sequence goes on along the minus strand of NW_026099575.1, from coordinate 14,084,866 downwards.
AGCATATTTATGAATTACTAGATTCATATTTACTTAATCAAAAACACAACCCAAGAGTAAGAAATTGTAATCCCATGTGAAAAATATGGATTTAAAAATTAATTTTATGAATGTTATTTAAGAAAAAAAACTAAATAATTTATTTTACAAATCTCTGTAAAAATACTCTGATTGTATTAAATTTTAATATAAAGAATTCGGTAAATCGTACAATTGTGTTAATATAATTATGCAAATTTTAACTGTAATTGAAATTCTTTCTTTTCGGTAATTACTATAACTTATAGAAGAGTAAAGTAGATTAAAAACTTCTTAGTATTTAATTTACACACAGCTATATAACGTTTTTCGTCAAAGTTATTTATTTATTAGTATAAATAAACAGTCAAAAAATAATTTTGAAACACGATTTTTCAACTGATAAATTTTTATTCATTAGCATCACAATTTTTTGAATCATTATTTTGAATATCACTAAAAAAAAAAATTGTTGTATCAGTAATGGAGATTTTCTATAATTTCCAGATAACTGTTGTTATGGACTTGTCCTTATTGACATTTGCGCGTGAACTAATAATTAATTAAAAAGGATATTTTCACTGGTTTGGTTGCAAAATTCGGTAATGGGGATTCTCAATAAAATTTTCACCGTCAAACAGTCTAATGATAGTCTGTTTGCTATGTCAACTACTACTGTTTTCATTACAACGTTACAAGATGGGACTATTGGTAATATTATTAGCAAGGATAGTCACGACCGTGAGTCCTGTAACTGATACAATTTACAATGGTACTGCCTCATCGGAGTAATCAAACAGCGATTATTATTATTACTACGATAACAATTCTGAAATGGCTTCTTTTATACCGCTAAATGGTACAACTCGACTGGAAGAACGATTTGAAAAATTAGCCTGCGAATGGATACCTGCTCAACAAAGTGTGTTTCAGTTTTCAAACTTTTGTTTTCTCGCTGCCTTTATAGTTCCAAGAAGCTATAAGCTTAGTGTATTGTCTCTAAGGTAATAATTTTACTGAATCATTTAACTATATTGGTCCCAGAGAATCAAAATTCAAATCAATTTGTCATTTTTATTTAATTTTTTTATAATACAATGTTTAATGCACTTTTAATGTTAAATAAACATTTTTTAACATTATTAAACCTTAAATATTGAAAAATGCTATATAGGATAGTTGGACTACGCTATATATTATTTTTATAAAATAGTATATATATTATTATATAAGTGCTAGATCTCTTAGTTCCTCCTAATTGCCCTAGTGATCTCCATCTCGTATTAATAAGGTATTTAAATGATTTTATCATTGAAAAATCAACTTTTGCTATGAAATAAATTATATAATGAATATAATATAATAATATTTGTAATATAATTTTGAAGAGTATGACTTATATGATGATATATAATTAATAAAAATCACATACTTTTTTTTTGTTATACATTAAAATAATTTTACATATAGTCAACGTTAAAAAAGAAGAGTAACTTTTAAGAAACAAATATAACCGTAATAAATTGTAAAAATAAATAAATAAGAATGGAACATTAGATTGTATTTTAAATATTATTATTCATTGATAAGATTGAATTTGATATAATTCTTTTTATATTTCAAGTTAAAAAACCAACATAGTGAGAACGCAGTATAAGTGGGATAAGTATAGATAAGTTGGATAGATGATATCGAACATTCATCAACATCAATATCATAAAAAACGCTTTATTCCGAATCCATTAAGTTTTTTGTTGAAATAATACAATATAAACTCATAGAAAAAAATACATTTTGTATTTATTAAAAATGAAAAAAAAAAAATCAAAAAACCTTCATTGAAAATGATTTTTAATATAAAAATTTAGATTCGTGGTTCAATTATGGGTAATAAATCGCGAACAATCTCGTAAAATCGGTGTATCGGTCAAAAATCGAATATAAAATGACACCCCTATGCACTGGGGACCATTTTTTCTGGGACCCCTTAATTTTTTCTTTGCAAAAATGTACTGTTCTGAATACGGTTTTGATTATTGGTCAGGGGTACTTGGTGTGCATATATAACAAAAATGTATGAGTTATATAAAAAAATTGTTTGTTTTTTTAGGGCTTCACTATTTTTAGGATTTATATTGTCAAGTATATGGGCTTCCACGGATGTCTGTGCCATGGATGCACTAATTTGGTACTGTTTAATGGCCTTGGTGAATGGAGTGTATACCGTCAAGCTATGCAAAAAGTTTATGCCTCCAACATTATCAACAGAGTTGATGGAACTGTATCTACGAGTGTTGAAACCGCTTAAAATTAGTCAAAAACATTTCCGAGAGCTTACTCGTGAAGCATCTATTATGGAATTGACTCCTGGACAATGTTACGCTGTTGAGGATGTCACTGCCAGCAATGAACGCTTATCAATTTTACTCAGGGGCAGGTAAATTATTCAAAAAATAGTAATAATTTAAATTGAAGTAAATATAGAACTCGAAAAAATTTGAGTCATGTTTTATCTAGGGGCGTAGTAAATTCATTACTTTAAGTGGGTAAAAATATCAAATGACCGACTTACTGACTTTTTAATTTCAATTTTGCTGACTATCTTATCAAACATTTTTTTTTGGTCTACTGAGGTAATTTCAGGGTGATAAGCTACTTTTTTTATCTCCCTTTAGTACACCCTAGTTTTATCTAATAATTTGGGATATTGATTAATTAAATTTTATACTACGTTCAACAATATTAATGTTTACGCAATATAAATGACATGTTCATGATAATGCCCTAAAACTTTATTAAAAAACATCATCTAAATCTTTTTTAACTTAAATATTTTATATTAGTTAAAAAATTTAAGATTATTTAATTTATTTTAAATTTAACACTTTGATTATTATAAATTAATTTTTTTAACAAAGTTTTTATAATTAACAAATAAAGCATTGATTGTTCTAACTCTTATAGAGTAATTTTGTAATGTTATTGTATAACAAGAATCGAGAGAGTAAATGCTCTTCGTTATAAATCTTCTTCTTCCTCGCCTTAATCCCAACTGCTTGGGGTCGGCCACCCTTATCCTAAACTTCCACTTGATACGATCTACCACATCATCTACGCTCATATCAGCTGTCTTCATATCGCATTCAATAACATACCTCCATCTCTTTTTTATTCTCCCTCTATCTCTTCTTCCTTCAACATTCATTTCTTACGGCTTCCGATTCTTCTCTTCTCATAACATGACCAAACCATCTAAGTCTATTTTCTTTCATCTTATCCACGATTGATGCTACACCTATACTCCTTCTTATATGCTCATTTCTTATTCTATCTTTTCTAGTCACTCAACTCATCCATCTAAGCATTCTCATCTCTGCTACACTCATTCTCTGCTCTACTTTCTTATCAACCACCCAACACTCTGATCCATACATCATAGCTGGCCTTATTACAGTCTTGTAGAATTTACCTTTCAGCCTCATTGGAATTCTTTTATCGCATAAGACGCCAGACGCTTCTCTCCACTTCAACCTCCCGTACTTAATTCTATGTCCTACATCCTGGTCCTTACCACCACTCTTTTGCACAACTGTCTCTATATAATCAAAACTCTCCACCTCTCCAATCACGTCCTCGCCTATTGTCACTGATCTCCTCATTTCACCTACTCGTATTCTCCTTTGTTAAACTCTTGCTTTATATACTCTGTCTTACTTCTACTTATTCTTAAACCCTTTTCTACAAGAGCTGATCTCCACACCTCTAGCCTTTGATTAATTTCCTTCCTATTTCCTCCTATTAACACTATATCGTCAGCAAACAACATACACCACGGCACCTCTTCTTGTATTTCTCTAGCAATTTCATCCATCACTATAGAGAATAAGTATGGGCTTAAAGCAGAACTTTGGTGCACTCCTACTCTTACCCGAAAACCTTCTGATATTCCTCTTACGCTTTTTACCATAGTACAAGTGCCATCATAAATATCTTCTATTATATTAATGTTCCTTTTCGGGACTCCTTTTCTCATTAATGCCCACTTTAAAACTTCTCTCGGTACTCTATCATACGCTTTCTCCAAACCTATAAATATCTTACACAGCTTTTTCTTCTTTTCTCTAAACTTTTCTATTAGTTCTATCTCACACAATATACTGGCTCCATTCTTGACTTACCAGGCATAAATCCAAACTGGTTTTTAGATACCGATGTCTCATTTCTTATTCTCTTATCTTTAACCTTTTCACAAATTTTCATACTATGACTCATAAGCTTTATGCATCTATAATTTCTACACTCCTGTATGTCACCTTTACCTTTAAATATCAGCACTACAATACTATTCCTCCATTCATTTGGAATTTTCCCTTCTAATAAGATATTATTTAAAAGTTCCTTCAACCACCTTATGCCAACACCGTCTAATAAATAATACTCTTCGTTATCAATATAAGAAAATACATATATAATACAAAATAAAAATTAAATTAGATATTATATCCAGTTTACGATGATAGGTTAAATATACCTTTCAAATTTTGATATTATTTAAAAGTATTTTTGATATATTCATTATTTCCGAAAATTATAAACTATATATATTTAAATATGTATATAAATCGTGTACCTATTCTTTTAAAATTTCAATTTAAACGTTTTAATGTTACGTACACGACATGGTTATGTAGGATCATCCATTTCAAACATCTATAATATTGTTAATGAATATTATTTTATTTATATTGATAGGTACATTTTTGATATTTCTGAAATATTTTATAGCATTTTAATAAAAGTCATTTATCTTGATTTCTTGTCCATAAACAAACTTATAATTCCCAATATTTGATGTTATTTATTTTAGCACATTAATTTGATCTGTTTCATCGCAGTTTAAATTTGAGGATTGAAGATATGTAAATAAAAATAAATATATCCTAAAAAGGTAATACTTAAAATTAATAGTTGAGCATTTGACTTGTAGTTAACTTGTAGATTTTTCATTTTTAATTAAAATGTCGTATAATACTATTTATAATTATAGAACCTAGGCACATTTATACTGATAAAACTAAATGTATAGGTATGCTCATCTAGATAAAAATATAGGTTTCAAATATATCATTTAATTAAAGTTAATTAAATTTTTAAGGCATGAATAGTTTCACTAGAGAACTTAAACCTCAATCCTTGTAAAAATTGTATGTTTTAATTATAAATATCATAATTTATTTTTCTCTATAACATATAATAGTTTATTATAAATTATTAATTTGTATTTTTTACTTAAATTTAGATTCAACGTGACGTGTGAAGGTACTCAATTACATCACATTAATGCGTATCAATTTGTTGACTCACCTGAATGGATGGCTTCATACCTCATGCATAGCGAACCATTGTTTCAAGTAAGTTTATAAGTCATTATTTTCAATGACTTAGAAATATTAAAAATAATTTTTGTATATAATAAAAATTATGTTAAATTATAACATTCTCATATAATTTTTTTTTCAATTTATTCTCGATTATTGAATTATAACGAAATATCATTTAGAATAATAGTTCTTTATATCACACAATACCACAATACAAATATAATGATTCTGTCTTCATGATTTACTCAATTACTCCCAAAATGAAAATAATTTTTTTCTGTTAATGTTGTGTAGTGTACGGGATAAGATGACAAATTCGGTATTTCTCAAAATCAATGACACTCTAGCTAGCATGTATGCATCTTACAGTACACTTTGTTACTCTCTAGTACTAACACACGTATGCATGTGTTAATTTTAGTTGTAATTAAAAAAATTATACTTAGCGTATTTTATATAATTTTTGAACATTACAACTTTAGGTATTACTGAATATTTATTAGTAAAGGACATATTTCTTTTTCAATAGTTTTGAATATAAAGTTATTCAATTGTTTTTGTCATCATACCCGTAACTGGGGAAAGATGACAAAAATGATAAATTTTAGGAAAATCATATTTCACCTCTTAGAAGATTAAACAGATAATTGAAAAAATTTATAGTATTGGATATTGAAATATCTCTCATGCAAATATCAGGTTTTAAAAATATTCACTGAAGTCAGGAAAAATCGTATAATCTTAACCTCGCTATCTTGAATAATTGAGTGGTTCATGGTATCAAATGTTAGTCCATATTATGTAAAGTACCGAAGTAAACATTTATTACGTTATTTACTGTACGCGATTTCTTTCCCATTGATTAACATTTAACGCGCTTTTTACAGAAATTATTATGTCTAATCTTTAATACAAAAGTTAGAAACATTAACGTATGTTAACTACAAGTGTTTGATGGTTAGCCAAGTTAAAAGTGATAACAATTATTAATTTGCATGATTCTATAATTGATATCATATTATTATAGGATATTCATTGTTAGGAGATTTGATCATACATTCACTTATTCACTATTATTCACGTTTAAATTTATGATATATGAACCTATTCAATTATAAACTTAACATATTTTAATTATCGTTTTTATAATTTTTTTTAATAAACTTAATTTTACTACTACTTGTTTTTTCATATCAATTATAAAGGCTTATTTAAGTGTTAATAATTTCCATGGAAAATAAATCGCGTACTGTTACCAGTAAATAACGTAATAAGTATTTACTTCAGTACTTTACATAATGTGGTTGTCCATATTATGTAAAGTTAATTTGATACCATACAAAAATTGTAAAAAAAATTAATATTTAACAAACTTCAAAATGCTGTATAAACGTAACTACTGAATTAATATAAGAGTTTTTGGTATCAAAATTTTTCTTTAAAACTTATTTATAAAATGGCCATCTTCAAATCTTAAAAATAATTTTAATAAAAAAATTAATTTTTATAATATTTTTTGTAATTGCGAAAAATAACATAAAACATATTTTAAATATAGTTCTATATTGTAAAAATTTATTTAAAAAAAAGGATAAAATATTATGTAGATCATAAGTTATATTAGTTAGATCTGATCCACTCTGTAATATATATATATATATTTTTTTTTTTATTAGGTTACTATAACGGCTGCTGAAGATTGCGTTTATTTATGTTGGCAGATTCCAAAACTCAATCGAATTCTTCAACATAGACCTCAACTTCTTGCGGTTTTTTCAAGTATAATAGGTAAGTCATCAGTATATTAAAGTGTCATACATAATATTGTAAAATATATGATTATTTGGAAACTAAAAAATATATATAGCCTAATCATAAAATTTTGGTATATTTAAATACATTGGACAGATTTTAATATACTTTTAATTTATGGTTTAATTTTTGAACTAAGAAAATTTCTGTTTATTGTATAAAGATAAAAAATAAAAGTTTAACTTATACAATATTTTAGCTTCGATACGAAACTGATAAGGTATTAATTTTACTATGATGTGTTTTTTATTATTATTTTCTTTTTTGTGTCTGTTACCACTTTTTCTCAGCTCTCACTGAACTGATTTTTTTTAACGGTACATCAAAAGATCGCAAATCGTATCTAGTCGAAGACTTCATCCTCATAAATTGAAAAAAATTTCCCTCGTCCCCCATAAAGGGGGGAAATATCCAAAAAAATTACAAATTTTAAAATCGCTAATTTTCGAAATTTTTTCAATTTTTTTTACTTAAAACTTTTTCAAAAATTACCAAATCAATATAATTTTTTTTATAGATACATGAAGTCTTAACTTATCATTTGATATGTTTTTTTATAAAGTTGACCAATTACGTGCCCATAGGGAGGATTCAAAATGACAAATTTTTCAACTTAACTTTTGAAAATGTTCCAGAAATACTGACGCTATTATATATACTTTAAATTATAGCTTATGTAATATACTTTAATATGGAAAAAAAAAAATTCGAGCTTTATTTTGTCTTCACGGTGAAAATGGCTATCGTATGCTATTTTTGTGTTAAAATTTTCGATTTTTTATTTTACATTTTTAACTTTATAATGTTATAACTTTTTTAAAAATGTATGGATCAATACAATTTTTTTATGAGAAATAATATTTATATACTTCTTTCATTCAACACACTTTTCTTTAAATCGGACCATTTCTCTTAATACAGGGGCGGTTCAAAACTTAAAAATGCATATAGAAAGTAGAACTTTATCAACTTAATTTTTGAAAGTGTTCCAGAAATACTGACATTTTTACATATATTTTAAATAAAAGCTTACATAATATATTTTATTTTGGAATAAAAAAAAAACCCAGCACGGGGGGGTCGTGGCACAGTGATGACGTAGCATAGTTGGGTCAAGTATAATGATATCTCACAGTAATTAAAATCACTATCATAAAAAACGCTTCGATAAAAATCTTTAGATAGTGTTTAATTTTAAAAAATTGGTGGATTATTCCAAAAGCTACATTATCTGCTATTTCCTTATTAATATCCTGATTAAGATAAAGTATGTCGAATGAAAAAGGGATTATTAAAAAATATCATTTCTCATAAAAAAATTGTGTTGATCCATACACTTTTTAATAAGTTATAGCATAATAAAGTTAAAAATTTTAAATACAAAATCGAAAATTTTCACACAAAAGTAGCATTTGGTAGCCATTTTCACCGTAAAGATAAAATAAAGTCCGATTTTTTNAATAAAGTTAAAAATTTAAAATACAAAATCGAAAATTTTCACACAAAAGTAGCATTTGGTAGCCATTTTCACCGTAAAGATAAAATAAAGTCCGATTTTTTTTTTTCTTGATAAAATATATTACATTACCTTTAATTTAAGNTTTTTTTCATGATAAAATATATTACATTACCTTTAATTTAAGATATATATAAAAGTGTCAGACCTTCCGGAACACTTTTAAATGTTAAGTTGAAAAAGTTGTATTGATTAATTATATTTTATATTATATTATATTACATATTATATTTTATTAATATATTAATTATATTGATTTATTCATTTTTGAAAAAGTAATGGCAGTTTTAAGAAAAAAATTTTTCGAAAATTACCGATTGTAAATTTCCCCACTTACGGGAACGAGGGAAATTTTTTTAATTTTTGAGGGTAATGTCTTCGATTAGATACGATTTGTGATTTTTTGACGTATCGTATAGTGGTCCAAAAGTAAGGTTTTTTTTATGATATAATATAATAAATAAAATTGGGTGTGTTGATTAATTAATTTGAATTTTTGAGCACTTGAATAAATTTAATTATTTTACTATCGGTTACTATAATTCAGTTTGTTTAATATTATTGGGGTCTTGGAGTCCGAGGGTTTTAGAGAATGGCAATACAATTTGATAAAAGGGTTATAATAAATATTGAGATTTAATGTGTATATCAAATTTATAAACTTTGGTGAATCATTTGAATAGTCTCACGTTTCAAAGGCACGAGCTTAGGTCGGCAACTATGAAACGTAATAAGAANAGCTTAGGTCGGTAACTATGAAACGTAATAAGAAAATGCGTAGGTACGATATTTGGTCAAGCACTTCGAACGCATTTAATAATTCTCCTGACAAACCAGTTAATAAATTTAGTATGTGTAAAGATAAGTTAATTATTATTGTTTTGTCATTTTCTTCACGGATTAAATAATTTCTAAATTATTGGAATTAAAATGTATCACCTACTTTATACTGTTTTTGCGGAATTGAAATGAATAAGACTGACAAGTTTTTCTTTCTGAATATTTGAGAGACTGGTGGTCTATTGCTTCATTTGACTCTTGGCTTGAGAAGTGGAATGTCCCTATTTTATAGCTTATTACAACTTTTTATATGAAATCTATGATCTATATATGTCATCAAAATGTAATAATTGACCACCAGTGCTCTTATCTTTATTGAAACTAATATTATAAGCAGGGATAATATATTACATTGGTTATGGTACATTTGATTTTTCTTAGGGATACTGTTACTTAATACATTGACTTTGTAGATTAATTTACAGTGTTTATATTTATGATACAGATATTAATCTTAAACTGAACAAGTACATACATTGTATTAATTACATCAGTGATTATGCCATGATATCAATTTAAGATAATTATTTTGTTTTATGATAAATTTTTGCGAATAATATTAAATTTGAGCGATGAACGGTATCACAACAATCGTTGAAAGAAATTCGTTCGGCGAGAGCTGAGAAAAAGTGGTAACAGACACAAAAAAAACACATCATAGTAAAACCAATACCTTCTCAGCATCGCATCGAAGCTAATAAGATATTTGTAAAAAAATTATTTTTTATATTTTTAATTTTATAATGCAATTATAATTGTTTAATTTTATAAACAATTTTTAACACGCTTATATTAGTTTCACATGTATGTTTATTGTAAGTTTGTAACTCTCCACGTACCACGTGTTATTATTCTCGCGTACCCCGTCGTCTATGACCTTGAGACTAGACTGTCGTAACGCATTCACTCCATCCTGTTCATCACACGCCGACAACACTATTCCTGTATAATTTTTTTATGACAATATTCGCAGGTATATAGCCTTTTATATCAATAGTAGTAAGACACAGTTGTGAGTTTATAAATACACTAACTGCCAATACAGAGATTATAGCTATTGATAGTCATAACTTACAATAACCACTCCGTGACTGTAATAGCGATGTCATAAAAAACTAAAAACTAAAAAGTTAAAAATTATTTTAAACTTTTTAGTTCGATGTACTATAAAAGGGTGTTTTTTAGTTTTTTAAACTATATTTATTTTATGATAAATACTATTTATATACCTCTTTCATTCAGCATACATTTTTTTTAAATAAAACTATTTCCCTTTATACATTTATTTATTATTCATACATTACAATTATAAATCATAAGACTTGTTATCAGGATATCAATAAGGTAATAGGAGATCATGTAGCTTTTGGAATAATCCAACAATTTTTTTAAATTAAACACTATCTACAGATTTGCATTGAAGCGTTTTTTATGATAGTAATTTTAATCACTGTCAGATATCATTATACTTGCCCAACTTTGCCAAATAATAATACTTTGGAGTAAAAAATGTAGGTAGTATTCATTAGTTTAGGTTCATTATAATTGTATCTTAATTTATATAATATATTTCTTACCTATAATTTATTTATGATATCTTTGTTGTAACCCTTTAAATAATTTAACGTAACTAAACGAAAACAATGTATATTGTGTTGTATTGATCGAAATGGTTGTATTTTTCGAGCAGTTGCTACTTTTTAACTTAGAAGTCTTATGCGGTTTTTTTCTTAAATATTAGGTCTATTTTTTCAAAATAAGTATAAACCAAATCCCTAATACAGTATCCAACTTAGAATCTTTTAATGCTTCTAAAATGGATACTGCATATTTGCCTAGTTTTAAAAATGTATCATTATTTTATTATAATAACATAATTTTTTCATTTTCGCTGCATACATCCTTCTTTACCAGGAATTTTTTTTATGCGATTTTTTAACCTTAAATTTTATTAATATAATTTGATATGTGTAGGTAAAGATGTCACACACAAAATGTATTCCCTGAATGAACAGCTTGGACAAGCAAAGAGCTACGATGATCAAACACGCGCGGCTCACAATGATCATTGGCGACAAGCAATTTATCGGAGTGTCAGTTTTGATGCTTTGAATACAGGAACTAAAGGTACAGTTAGATCTGATGCTTGGAAGCGATACCGACAGCGCAAGACATCCATTTTTTCTTACAACAGTGATGGTAAGAAATTTAATAACTTGTTAATAGTATTTTCATATAAATAATACTTATTAAATTTAATGAAATACATTTTTGTACAAGAGTAATAATAAAAAATAATACTTTTAAATTGTAGCTTGAAGTTTAATCATATTGCATATTTTAAGATATTATTGTATCACGAAATTATGTAATAAGCCTTTTGGTACACTAGTTGTAGTGTAAAATATGATCATAAGCAAAAATTCATAAAACTACGAGGAACTTAGCTCCTTTTAACTTCAAATTAGCCCTTCATAAAATGTATATTACACTTTTGAATGATTAAATTTTTATCGAATATTAATTTTTTTATCTATAATTCTCAGTTTTAACTAAATTTTTGAGGTGATATAATTAAACTTATTAATTTATTGTGTGTTTATTTATGCTATCCAACTTGGGAGTAGTGAGAGGTTAAAAACAAGCCTACAATTATTACATAACTATAACCAACCTTTTATATTATTAAATAGTTGATTAAAAATTAATCCAACTATCTCAGCCGGTAACATGTTGTGTCTAGTGAGTCGAGGTATGTAAGGTTTGATTTCATTGTACTGGGCTTTACTGTATTTAGGTTTTTCGAGGTTCTGGCATAATAAATATATTTAGAGAGGTCGTTCAAACCTAAAAAAATAATAAACCTGTATTTTTGTAAAAAAAAAAAAAAAACGTAAAAAAATGTATCCAATACCCATATGTATCAAAATTGCATAATCAATGCGCCGTTTTACCAATTGTACTGTCGTTTATGCTAAGGGGTAAAAACTAATTTTTACTCGTATTTCAATTTTTTTTATTAATGTTAACAATACAAAAAATTTCTAATTGGCCTTGTTTGAAAGGGTTCAAATTAGCTTTTGAATGATAGCAAAAAAAAAATGTTGATCTACACCTGCTAAACAATATATAGCACATATTTTATGTAAATTATTGTTCGTATAAATGTTGAATTATGTTGTTCAGAACCGCAATTCAGGGGAAATGGGTGATATTTTTTATATCCAGCGTCAAAATTTTGGTGTAAATATAAAACTTATAATTTTGTACTCCTGTAATCATATTATAATTTAGAGTAGTACAAAATGTATTAATGCGGTCATGCTGTTGTACACTGTAAGAAAAGTTTTTCTTTTTTTTTTGAAGTTCTTAGACCGTGTTAAGTTTTTATATTGAATATAAAATATAAATTTTATTTTGCCGTAAAAAAATTTTTNATGCTGTTGTACACTGTAAGAAAAGTTTTTCTTTTTTTTTGAAGTTCTTAGACCGTGTTAAGTTTTTATATTGAATATAAAATATAAATTTTATTTTGCCGTAAAAAAATTTTTATTACCTGATTACCTTGCAGCTAAATGTGTGTATTAAAATTTATTATTATATGCAGATACATCACGAGGTCAAAGAAATCGAAAATGTTGGATTCCAATTGTGTCTGCTACACAAATAGCGACAAATACACCATTTATGAGCATGGATGGCCAATCAGGTACCACTTCAGGTACTGATGATGAAAATGAAATTATATTACCTGTACAATCTGGTGATATTCCACTTTATCGGCTTGGTGGAAAACAATCAATTGCACTAATTCCAGTTGTCATGCCAGTGGTACCAAACACCGCGGGACTAAATCATAATGCTCAACGACTAGCTTCAATGCGACGACATAGTAGCCATCATAGCAACAGAGAAGTTAAATTCAACGAGACAATTTTATAAAATTACAATTGTTGTATAGCATAAAATATGAATTCAGTATGCTGTGTAGGGTTTCGCCAAAATAAATTAAAAAAAATAAAAAAGGCTCAAACAAATTCACAAACAGTATTAGGGGAATTTGGAATGTTACTTCAATATTCAAGTTAGATCTTTTCCACTGGTTAAGTATAATTAAATTTTTAATTTAAATATTGGTTGAAAATTCGTGTAAAACAAATAAAGCTAATCGTATTTTAAATATTCGCCTTGATGATAGTTACGAGTTTACAAATAGCTGTAATTAATGTTTTTTAACCGAGTAATATTAATCAATTAAATTATACAGTTGAAATATATTGTAATATAGATTATTTTTGAGAAAAATTTTAATTCATATAAATAAATATTTATAATTTATTAATTGAACTCTCAAATGCTACGTATTACGGCTTGAATACATATCTGCTACCTAGACACCCGTCGATGTTTAATAAATTCTTTTCACATGAAAACAAATGATTGAGTTTGGAGCTTTTTGGTACTTCTTTTTATCCACTCTAGATATCAGAGTATTTCGAAAAAAATGACAGAGTGGTGTCGTGCCACTCTTGCTTAATTGTAAATGTTTTTAAATAGAATTAATCCTATGATAGTGTAATTAGGAGATTGCTATTATGTGCATTGCTTTCTTAAATAAATAGGTGGAATAAAGAGTTTTTATGTTAGATTGAAAGTCCATAAATAATAATTGATGTACACCTTAATTTACTTGCTTGACAATCATATAAAGTGTGATTTATTAATAATACTACCCCCTGTATTATGGTTCAATGATTTTTTCATAAAAATTGTAATTATTTTTATAAGCCATAGCAATTATGACGTTTATTGTAAGAAAAAGGTATTTTTGAGATAGAATTTGAGGTTAACTCTCGAAAAGTAAATTGGAGCCTATCATTGATTTCATAAAATTTAATGAATACAATTTTGACTAGTTTTGTATTTATATTTTCTAATACAATTACGTATTTTTAAAATTAGGTGTTGTATTGTTAATATATCACACTGTATATACAGTATTCATCCGTTAACTAATTTTTATTGCACATTTGTATAGTGTATTAATATAATACGATAGTTTCTTATTTTTACGTTTAACTCAATATTGTTTTAATTATCTTATTTATTGAATAATAATTTAATCATTAATAAGAACAAATTAAATATTCTATTGCCAATATTATAAGAATTTTAAGTTACTTTTAAAATATTATCTTGAAAAATTAAGTTTTTTTTTAACGTTCATTGAAACTGGATACATATAAATTAATATTATATTTTTATAAATAAAATTCGTTAATTTTGTTTTTATTTATACATCTTTTAAGGCAATCAGCTTTTGTAATAATGTGTACTTATTTTTATTTTATAAAATTTTGAAAATGTTATAATGATTGCTTATTGTTAAATATTTATGGAAGTGTTATTTATAAATAATTTGGTTTGATTAAAATGTGTATTATCAAAGATAGACTTCCATTAATTTTTTCTTAACTTATTTGCAATCCGTTTTAGTTTTCTATGGAAAACGGACGAAGATAATTCATTGTGCAATTTAGCGTTATTGTAGCTAATATCGTAATTATTAAAACTTAATATACCTTGACTGATAAATCAAATAAAGCTTCAGGAAGGTGACACATAGAAAAGAAAAAACGATCATAAAATTACAAAAAATAATATTTTAGTAGGGTAGTCGCGAGTCATTTTTGTAAGGAGGTAAATAAGTTCACTTTACCGATAAAGTAACTTTAGGAGGACAGGCCATCCTTATTAGATAGTTCTTGTATTAGCATTCTAACATAAGAAAATTTCTAGATGTGTGCCTGTAAGGAAATATTTAGTTTTACTCGTAATTTCTACCTAAATATTATCACTGAAAAGTATACTATAATATTACAAATTGTATCTATTATGTCTAATATTTAGACAGTCGTAAAGCTTTTTTATAAAACGGCTATGAAGTTATAAAATTGAAAATATGTCTAAGAAACATTTTTAAACTTGCCACAAAATAATCCTAGATACACCATTATACTCATTTAACATTATATAATGTATAATGATAATTTAAAATTTTTTTTCAAAAATTTAAAATTTCCATTTGCAATGAAATCGCTATTAATGATACATTGTCAGATATTAATTATTTTTTAAACTTCTGTAGAACCAAATTTTCTAAAATAAAATTGGCAGATAACTGTTTTTCCTTTTTAAAATATTTATTAAATAAAAATTTAAAACACAAATTTGATAATAAATAATATTACCAAAAACAAAATATCAAGTATTGCACTTAATTAATAAAATGAAATGTTGATAAATTTTATCCAACACGGGTCATACAAAATTACAAAAAAAAAAAAAGATTATCAATTTTATTTTTGTCTTATTATTAAACTATATATAAGTTATAAGGAATTTACAGCTTTTGGTCATCCATTAAATGTAACAATTTTTTTTTTTGTATTATTACATTTTAAATAGAATCAATGACAATTAAATGCGTAACATTTTATTTAATACTCATTTTGAACAAAGAATTAGAGCTAAATCTCAATATAAATATTAGATGATTTACAGTCTAAAAACAAAGCTTAAAATCAAAAATAAAAAAAATAATAAAAACATACTTTGTTTAAAATTTATTTCATTAATTTTATACACATAATGAATTTAGTAGACTATCAAGTTAACCTAAATTTAAGAGGCATATATCAATTTATAAAAAAATTTAATTCACTGATTTTCTAAACTTTAAATATATATATATGTATATGTATATATTTATATATATATATATATAACCAATGATCAATGACATATCATAATAAATTACCACACTTTTATGACTGGGACCACCAATCGGGTGATTTGGAATTTCCATTGGAAGTAGTGTTACCACCATAAGATCCTCCATAATTGCCACCACTGTAAAATCCACTTCCTAAACCAACACAAAAATAAAATATGAATAAATCTATTAAGGTTTATTACCAACGAAAAGCATAAAGAAAGCTTTAACGCCGATAGAGGACCTGGAAAATAAGGGTTGCTTGAGTTACCATTGCTACTGCCACCTCCACCATAGTCTCTGCGAGGTGGTCCTGAGCTACCTCGTGAGGGTGGCATACTGCTTTGAGTACGGTAATCTCTTGAACCAAATCCAGAACCCCCAAAGCGACCTCTGTAAAAAAAAAAAAAAAAAAATTGTTTAAAATCGCTACAATCGATANAAAAAAAAAAAAAAAAAATTCAGTTAAAATTTGTTTCAAATAATTAAATTAATAAGAAGTTTTACCCTTTTGATCCATTATTTCTTCTACCACTGTTCATTCTAAAGTCACTAGCCATACTTTCTAACCATCCCGGTAATTCTTGTTTTGATTCAGTAATTAATTCCATAAGATCTCTAGTTAAATTACGATTTTTGTCGTTGAAAAATGATGTTGCCAAACCTTAAGAGAAATAAATTATATACATTTTTTATAAGACCATTATATATGAATCAAAATTTAAAAATCTTACCTAAATTTCCCATACGTCCAGTACGTCCAATACGATGTACATACTCTTCAACGTCTGATGGTAAATCATAATTAATAACATGTGTTACATGAGGTATATCTAATCCTCTAGCTGCAACTGCAGTAGCAACTAAAATAGGAGTGTTTCCTGACCGGAAACTTTTAAGAGCATCTTCACGTTCACGCTGAGTTCGGTCACCATGAATTGAAGTTACTGGGTAACCATTAGAATAGAGGAATTCTTCCAAAGAATCAGCACCTTTTTTTGTTTCAACAAATACCAAAATCAATGATTCAGCAGGTTCTGCAAAAATAAATAAAATAAAAACTAATCAATATAAATTTAATAAAAAATTATTATTAGAAAAGTGTACTAACGTGTTCTAATAGGAGTGGCATTTAATAAATCTAGTAGATATGATCTTTTATTTCGATCTTCAACCCAGACTATTTTTTGAGTAATATTTTCTGACGTTGAACCTACTCTACCAATTGCTAAGAAAATATAGTTATCAAGAAAATCTCTTGCTAGAATCTAACAACATATACAAAAAAATAGTGTCATATTAAAATTTGATTTATGAGTAGGATTAATGATAAATACTTGAATTTCTTTAGGAAATGTGGCTGAAAACATGAGAGTTTGTCTGTCACCGGGTGGAGGCATTGAATCTTTTTCTACAATACGCCTTATTTGAGTTTCAAAACCCATATCCAACATTCTGTCAGCTTCATCTAACACTAAATAACGACAAAAATCTAATCCAATTTTCCCTCTTTCTAACATATCCACTAAGCGACCAGGAGTTGCCACTAAAAGATGGCATCCTTGCTCAAGATCTCGAATTTGATCCATTACATGTGAGCCTCCATAGCTGTTGAAAAATAAAATAAAAATATTTTAAGAGCTAAGTTTTAAATTGATAATAATTATAATTAAATTTCATACACAACACAAGGGCGTACTCTAGAGCGATAAGCAAACTTTTTTGCTTCATCATATATTTGAGTAGCTAGTTCTCTGGTAGGTGCCAAAATCAGGCCAAGTGGATATTTTCTTCTAGATTGAGTCTAAAAGAAAAATTCAACAAATAACAACAATTTTTTTTCTATTGAAATTTTAATGATATTAATTTCAATGTATGAATTATAAAATAATGCTTACTTTTGGTCCACCATTGTAAGCAGCTGGCCCCTTTTCATATATTTGGTTGAGTATTGGAACTAAAAAAGCTGCCGTCTTGCCTGATCCTGTTTGGGCACAAGCCATGACATCACGGCGTCCTATAATAATTGGTATAGCGTATTTTTGTACAGGAGTTGGTGTATCATAACGGGTCAAAGCTATGTTCATCCTTATAATTTCTGTCAGCTTGATGTCATCAAACTAAGAAATAAATAAAAAAAATTCTGTTAAATTAAGATTTGAGAGTTTTTAACAGATCAACACTCACTACATTAATATTTTTGTTTTAATAACATTTTGGACTTGTCATTACAATTTTTTATGAGAAAATACAATTTTTTTTTTCAAAGTTTTTGATGATTAAAATACCATGTGATTTATTATGAATATTAACATCAATTTTTTCATAAAAATGTACTGAGAAAAATTTAATTATTTAAAAAATTTTTCTATGTTATGCACTTCTCGTGCCTATAACTAAAAATTGTATTTGAGAGTATTAATAACAAAACTGGTTATCAACTAGTTAAAATTTTATTTAGTCCATTATTCATTAAGTTGCATAAAAATAATGATAAACTCCTTTTTACCTTTAAGGAGTTACCTCTAAAAACTGTCATCAGAAATAAGTTTAATAAATTAAATCTAATTAATTAGTCTTTTTTTTTCAAAAAGTGAAAAAATATAAGTTAAATAATAAGGAGAATCTTACTGTATCAATATGAGGTGGTACATCTTCACCAGTTGCTTCAACAGGAATGTCTTCATACTTATTAAAATTAATGCCAGTACTTCGATTGCCAAACAACTCTTCTTCCAAACGTTCATCAGGTGGAAGTGGTTTGGTCCAATCTTGGTTAGTAGCATTTGAATCATCCCATCGACCTCTTCGATTTTCAGATCTATTGTAAATTTAAGACACTATGTATAGTCTATAGTCAAGAGAGAATATGCAATGAGGACAACACGAGAAAATAAAAAATAATCCATTTGTTAACTAAAACAAGCCAAGATGATTATATCTTCTTATATACTACTTTTAGACTTGAAAAATACTAGAAGAAACACAAATAAGCACAATGACTAGATTTATAACAGGATAGTTATAATATATTAAGTGAAAATAAGATGTTTAGTGCATTATGACAAACACATTCAGGTTATTTAATCATAAAAACTAATTTATTTAATTAAAAGAGATATAGAATTTTGCCAGAAAATCAGGGTAGTGTTATTCAAATATGTATTTACAGTATATTTATGTAAATAATATTAGCTATAAGTGATCAATTTTTAATATATATTAACTTATACATAGAACGTATGTATTTAAAAATTAAAGAAATAATCTAATTGTTACAAACAATGGAAATTCTTTTTGTAATTTATTGAACACCTAGTATATTTTATAGTTAATTTTGCACCAAAATATATATTGTTCAGTAAATATGGAAACATATTTCTATTGCTTATAAAAATTAACTTGTTTCCTTACTTACTGAACACCCTGAACAAGACGATTCCTTAAACACTTAAAAACCCGATGTCTTTTTAAATATAAATATTGTTAAGAAAACTAATTTTTGGTGTTTTTTTTAATTTAATGTATTTCTTGATTTATCAATTATTAATTACTTTTTATACTCATCCCTTATACTTAGTATGTGTGTCAAGTTAAATTTTTCAATTAATACTATACATAATTAACTATATTATAAAATGATAAATGATTTAATCAAGAAAATTACTGGTCGATAATAACATTTAATTCATTATTTCAGAAGTTTTATCAAAGAAAATAGAGGCAAGGTGTGGGTATGATATTTATCATTAGATATTTCTCAAAAGCATCTTTCTTTTCACTTAGGTATACAAACATTACTAACCTTTGAAATACCAGTATAAAAGTTTTTATGGATCAGTCATTTTTTTGTTTGTTTTATAACCTTTTTAAATAAATATGTTGCCATTAAAAAAAATATTAAGGTATAAATTAATAAAGTAATTAATAAATGATAATTAAGATATACATGAAATTAAAAAATAGGAAGAATAATTTTTTTAACACAGTGAAGGGTCCTCACAATAAAATAGTCCTAAATACAAAGGTGTAATTTGATATTAACTATATTATTAGTTAAAAATAAACTAACCGTCTTCCTTCTTGCCACCTGCTACCACCGCCTCCAACACCTTGATTGAAACGCGACCAATCGCCGCCTTCTCTATCATTACGGTAATTGTTTCTATAACCTCCTCCACTTCGTCCTCCACCATAATTGGAATTCGAGGATCCATTGTAGGAACGATCTTCATAATCATCTCTACGACCACCTCGACGGTCGTTTCCTAAAAAAATAAAATATAATTAATTATAATGTACAGTTCAATTGTCTTCATTGTAAGGCCAAAATCAGATATAACCTTGGCTAAACAAATCTGACGATCTATTATAGGAACCTGATTGACGAGATCCGTTGTAATCTCTACTATCCCTTTCGTTATCTCTTCCTAGAAATTAAAGATTGTACACTTAAAATTTGAAAAATCTATTCTAATTTAATGAGAAAATATAACAATACAATAAAAATTTAATAGATTGTATTATAATTAGTGATGAGAAATATCGAGTAGTAACTGTCGAACAATTTGATAGTTATGAATGTGTTAAAGCTTTCATGGATTGTCTTGTTGCTTGAAGTGTTTGAGGATATATCCATGTTTGCAGTTGAGTTCTGACGTTTCGGACTATACTGTTATAGTATAGTTGCAGCCACCGACTAGCAACCATCACTCTGAAGATGGACTCTGCAATGAGTCCGAAACGTCAGAACTGAACTGCAAACATGGATATATCCTCAAGCACTTCAAGCAAATTTGATAGTTGTCCAGTATTCAAACTATACGATAGTGTATGCTAAAAATAAACTATTTCGTTGTATAAACACAATTCGAATAGTTAATCGATAGTTAAAAATATTTGAAAATGCCCATCATTAATTTTTACTATTATTAATTGTATAATAATTTATTTTAAGTATTCGTTAATTATCTTCTTATTATAATTAAGTGTACCTAATAAAAATTTTAGGTAGAACTATTATTATTAAAAATTAAAATTATATTAAAAATATTTAATACAAACAAAAAGACACCAAATATTACTAAAAAATTTCAGATATATATTTTAGGAACAATTTTACTATTATCAATGCTAAACACACACTGACATACCGACAGAAAAAATCTCTTATATACCCCTAGAGACCTTATCATCTAGTAAATATATGTTTAACAATTAATTTACTAGAATTAAATTTAATAAAAAAACTAACTTAATTTAATTAACTATGTAATAATTAACTAAAAGACTAGAATCTTAATTCATAAATGAATAGTTTTAATTGTTTGATGGGGAACGAGGTGAATTTCTATGAAAGAAAAACACTCAGATACCATCAATAATTCTATAAGAAGTTTTAAAAAATGTCTTTATGTAAACAATTTAGATGCTCATTTAATATAAAAATAAGTATGAACAATTCACTTCTAAAATTAAGATAACTATTTAAATACTTTAATATATTAGACAGTTATTGTAATTCAAAAGTAATAAATAACAAACAAATAATACATGAATGTTATTAAGTTGAAAATTTATCATTTGTATAAAAAAACCTTATGAAAAAAACTAAATTAAAATTTTGAAAAAAAAATCACTGAAAAAGTTTAGTGTTATAGTGATTATAAAAATAAATAATAGTATAAAATTACCTTGATCTTGTGAATTATTTTGTAAATTCCTAAGATGTGGTGGAACGTACTTGCTTGGGGCTGAACTAGATTTAGTGTCACCCTGCAAGTCCAGACCAGCAAACTATGAAACAAAAATAAATAAATTACATAAAATATTATTCTTTATAGACTTATGGTTATTTAAAAATGATTACAAAATATTTTTAAGCAATGTTAACCTAGACAATGAAAATTTGCACATCCTGTTAACATTAACCTAGCAGGATGAAAGTTAAAAATGTAAATATTATTAATTTACCTGCTGCTCTAGACCTGATCCATTTTGTTTGGGTACATTACTCATATTATAACAAATCGGCGACGATAAATGCGTTGCTGCACTTGCGAGTCGTTTATAAAGGAATACAGAATTAAATTGCTGAAAGAATCACAAATAATGGCAAATGCCAATAATGGCCGACTATTTTGAAGGGAGATGGACAGCTGATAACCTTGAATGTAACAATACCATGAAGATGGTATTAACCAAAAAAATTTAATTGGAAAATGATACTTTTAATATTAATTGACTGTACATAAAAAAAATTCATCTTACATCATCTATTTTGAGTTCAATAATTTTTATTCAACATTTTTTAATTTTTTAATCTATAATATATTATTTAATTAATACATTTTTCAAAGCGTTGGTCACACTGCATAAAAAAAAATTACAATTGAGTGTTCACACTGATTATAATGTAAATTATGTATTGTAATCACAAAAGTCTCTCCTTCGCGACCGACTTCGTTCAAATATACTTGTGTGAGTATTCAAATTTTTTATTAAATTTTAGTTTTAATCCTTAATTATCTAAAGCATCCTTCGTGTAAGTTTAAAATCGTTATAATTTAATGTTAAAGTTATTTATAAACAATTTGTCTAAGTCATATTATCACTAAGAGAAATCTTTGTTGGAGTAGTTATTATTTAAAAAATAGTAGTTTTATAATACGTCTTTACAAAATATTATTTTTTCAATCCCACAACTTACGTATTTAATTAAAAATGAAGAATCTTAACCTACTTCTCATTTGAATTGTTACTTTTTTGTTGTCTTATTTAATTTTATTTAGTATATTTAATTGGATAATTGTTTTGCAGATTTTTAAAAATGGGTAGGGTAATTCGTGCTCAAAGGAAAGGTGCGGGAAGTGTTTTCCGTTCTCACGTAAAACACCGCAAGGGAGCCCCTAAACTAAGGAACCTAGATTATGCAGAAAAATATGGTTACATCAAAGGTGTCGTTAAGGTAATATACTCTATTTATTTTCGTACCTAATTGTTAATAGTTATAGTATTTTTTTTTTTTGTTATATTTATAATATCACTAATAATTAAAATTATAGTTAACGTTTTATGTTGTTATTTTGTGTTACATTTTAATATTTCTAATGTTCTGTATGACTTAAATTACACCTCTTATTGTTATTATGTTAACGTTGATTGATTAAAATTCAGCAATGAATTGCTTATATTAAGAAGTCGTTCATTTGTAATGGAGTCATTAAAAAAAAATGTTTTTGTAATTTTACTTTTTCTTGACAATTTTGCTTATAACTTGGTAGGAAAACGTAAAATTATAAAAGTAATATATTTTGGACTTGCAACTGGACGACTCAAGTAAAAACCATGTTAATATATAGCTGTGTATGAAAGCAACTACGTTAACTTTATTTTTAATGTGATTTTTGATATCATTGAACAAGTTTTAAATTTACTACTTGAAATTGTTTAATAGTTTATTATGAAAGTTTAATTCCAGTTCATACTGTCAATTTTATAAATATTTTTTTCTACTTATAGGATATAATTCATGATCCTGGCCGTGGAGCTCCTTTAGCTGTTGTCCATTTTAGAGATCCATATAAATATAAAACTAGAAAAGAATTGTTCATTGCTCCTGAAGGTGTTTACACTGGTCAATTTTTATATTGTGGAAAGAAGGGTATATTTTAAAAGGCATACTCAAATGGATTTTTTTTTAAATATTTATCTATTTTTAGCTAAATTAAATATTGGTAATGTTATGCCTGTTGGTGTTATGCCTGAAGGTACAATTGTCTGTAACTTGGAGGAAAAAACTGGTGATCGTGGTCGTTTAGCACGAGCATCAGGAAATTATGCTACCGTTGTAGCTCATAATCCAGATGCTAAAAGAACCAGGGTTAAATTGCCTTCGGGTGCTAAAAAAGTTATCCCATCAAACAATAGAGCTATGGTTGGTAAGTATTTGATTGTGAATACTTACAAGTTAATACTTCAAAATTAAAAAATTATTTAAACGTTTTTCTAAAACAACAATTTTTGATTAATATTATTAATTGAAAATGGGAACTTTTTAAAATTATTTGTAGTAGACTGAGGCTTATTTGTATGAAATTTAGTTATTTATTTTTTATTATATTTGGTTTATGATAATTATTGTACAATTGTTTTAATCTATAATTTAAATATTCTTTCACATTTTTATATTCTCAAAAATCAAATATATTTTAACTTGGTAATAAGTGAATCAAATATTTATACAAATTTGGGCCAACTATTTGAGTGATTGGGATAAAACTTAATTGCTGTATTTTTATCACAAGGTTTATTTTAATTTTTTTTTTTTTTTCCAAAAAACATTTTTATGTAATCTAATTAAATTAGGAAACAATAATATATAATATTTATCAATTATAACAAAATATTTTTGATTTTAATAATTTTTTTATCATCTTCATTACATGTGTAATGTAAATAATTGAAAAAATAAAGTGTATCTTAACTAATCAACCATTTAGGTAACTGCTGAGGAAAATATTTAAAAAATNGTATCTTAACTAATCAACCATTTAGGTAACTGCTGAGAAAAATATTTAAAAAATATATCTATAGTTAAAAAAACTAAAAAAAACGCGCTTTTAAAGCATATCAAACTAAAAAGTTAAAATTAATTTTTAAAATAAGCTTAAAACAATAATGAATGAAAATTACTAGTNATAGTTAAAAAAACTAAAAAAAACGTGCTTTTAAAGCATATCAAACTAAAAAGTTAAAATTAATTTTTAAAATAAGCTTAAAACAATAATGAATGAAAATTACTAGTATTATTGTGAAAAAAGCATTGGGCAGCTCAATATACGAAAAATATGGCATAAAGCACCCATGCTTTTTTTTACAATAATACTAGTATTCTTCGTTCATTATTGTTATAAGTTTCTTTTAAAAATTATTTTTAACTTTTTAGTTAGATGTGTTTTTTTAGTTTTTTAAACTATATTTATTTTTCACTTTTTAGTTTTTTATGACATTGCTGTGACAGTCATAGAGTATTTATTGTCAATTATGACTAATAATAATTATAATTTCTGTATTGGCAGTTAGTGTATTTATAAATTCACAACTGTGTATTACTATAATTGATAATAAAGGCTATATACCTGTGAATATTGTCTTAAAAAATCCAATTAGCTACCTGTATTTGTAATCCTTTATGTATTATACATGTTTTTTAACTCAAAAAAATTTGAACCTTTAAATGTTTATATCTCATAATAACAATAAAAATTTGTTTGTGTATGTGTGTGTATATATATATATATAATATTGATGACACACGCGCATGTACGGGTCACCATACACGACTGGATACGCGATAAATAACACATGGCGTGTCGAGAGTTACAAAAAAACATACATACAGGTGAAACTAATCTAAGCGTGTTAAAAACTTAAATTCTAAGTTACTCTTATACTATTCAAATGTACCCCATATATAGGAGATAATTATTTTTATAAAAATTAAATATTAAGAATGAATTTTAGCTAATTTAATAAAATGGTGAAATACTTTTTAAAATAATTAATTATTTTAATGATACAGTTAAAAAAAATCTAACATCTCTGCCTCAATAGATAATTAAAAAATTCCCTAAAAATCAATTTTATTTTATTTTTTAATTAATTAATAATTATAAATGGTGATATTTGTTTATCATGTAAATAAGAGTGTCACTTATTGATCTTCTTTATGATTCTGGATTAATTGTAAAGATGTTATTAGTGGATTACAAATGTACTTCACATACAAATCTGCCCCTGCATTAATTTTTTTTTTTTAATTGTTTAGAATAGACACAATTAAATTTAACTTATAATAATGAATTATTTAGTATCAATGATGTTGTATGACATTTGAAAACTGAAAACTAATGAAGTCATTCTATTTCTGAGATACAACTACATAAAAAATATTTTTAATAGTTTTAATTTTATTTTATTTATAAAAATTTTAGAATTACATTGTGAGTTAACAATATATTACTGATAAATTAAGAAGCTAATTTACTTATCTAGTAATCTAATATTGCTTTTATAAATTCTTTACATATTTTGAAATATAAATCAATGATGATTAATAAATTAACAGACATTTGAAATCTGAATTAATTATAAATGAAGATTCTTTCAATTTTTCTGAGATTCTATCCGTAAATCATTAAATGGAGTTATTAATTGCAAATTATATTGAAAAAATAATTATTGTTTATTATTGTCTGTTGCCCTGGCCATTGGGTAGAAATGTGTATTTTGTTGCATAGTGTCCTAGGTTTGATTTCCAGGGTGCCCACAAGAACCACCTTAGATTCTCTTATATTTTAATGAAGGTCTCCACGCTCTGTAGCGTGTTAAGTTTGGAAAATAGTAAGATGTAAAACTAATCATTATTTATTAATTTTTTCAATTATTTATCATTTTAATGTTTACTATCTTACTTAAAATTTAATTGAGTTAAAATAAAATATTTTTAGGAGCTGCTAAGAAGTTTCTTAAGTATTACATATTTTAAGTACTTCATGTAGTTGTAAATTTATGTGCATATTTATTTTAAAGCCAGTGGAATAATACATCACATTTATTTTATCTTCATTAATTAAATGATATATTTTTTATTACTAACTTAAAACCAAGTTTTGAAAATTCTTATTTTAAAAAGAAAAATGTTAGAATAAGCTGTATTTATATTTTTAGTGCTTTAATCATTAAGTTCAATATTTTTTTAGGATTGGTGTCTGGTGGTGGACGTATTGACAAGCCTATGTTAAAAGCTGGTCGTGCATATCACAAATACAAGGCTAAGCGTAATTGCTGGCCTAAAGTTCGTGGTGTTGCTATGAATCCTGTTGAGCATCCCCATGGTGGTGGTAACCATCAACATATTGGTAAAGCTTCTACTGTCAAACGAGGAACTAGTGCCGGAAGAAAGGTTACAATTAATACTATTATTATTACTTTTATTAACTATATAATTTTTATTGTTTTAATTACAGGTTGGTCTCATTGCTGCTAGAAGAACTGGTAGGATTCGGGGAGGTAAAGTTGTTACCAAAAAGGGAGATGATTAAATTGTTTACTGTCATATTTGTATTTCATTTTACAAATAAAAAATAAAAACCAAAAATTTTGTTTTTTTTTATAATAACTCATATTTGTATATTTTAAACCTGAATAGCTTAAACTTAAGAAAGATTAAAACTCCTGGCTTATTCGTTTAACATTTTGTAATAGAATTTAAATAATCAGCATATCAGTAGTGTTTGATATATAACATATTTTCTATTAGATTGTTACCAGATTCTATATTTTAAGTTATTCAACTTATACCTTATCACAGCAATAAATAATACAATATCAAGTAATAACATGTTATTTTCAAAAACTTTGTATTATGTACCTAATTATTAATCTTTGGTGTATACGATCTTAACCTCATAAAAAGCTTTTTAAGTTATAATTTAAAGTATTGTGTAAAAAGAGTAAATTTATTTTCGGTACTGTCAAGTAAAATAGTCACTATTCTTCTGCTGGCATTTATTACTCTTGAAAAATTTTCACCGCCATTACGATCAGCCTCCATTCTTCACTTTCATGAACTATTGTTATCCACTCTCGTACTCCTATTTTCTTGAGATCTTCCACCGGACCCAACCATCTCTTTCTAAGCCGTCCGCGAGGTATCTTTTCTGCATGTTTCCATTCCAGCACCACCCTAACCATCTCTTCCTCATTTCTGCGCAAATATTCACTATAGTAATTAAATATGTACTATAATGATATTTTAAAATAGTTGATCATATTAATAGAAACAACTTTCTTCTGCATATTAAACAGAATTTCGAGTGACCACATAAATTATTTTTAATAAAATAAATAAATTATAAGTATTATTTATATATAATTAACTAATAAAATATTCTATGGAATTTCTAATCGATATTATAATTTTTTTTTTTCATTTAATATTTTGTTTTATTTCACTAAAATGGTGACTACTCAATTTGAAAAAAAATATTTAAATTTACTTTTTATAAAAATGTTTCTTTTTCAAGTAAGTTATTTAAATGAAAAATTTGTTAATCGTTATATTTATATAGTTTTATCCTTGAGTTACATATTACTTTTTTATGAGTTTTTAGACATGCATCCATGTTTATGATAAGATTTTTTAACAGTTTTAATGTACATTTACCTCCTTAATAGTGTATATCTAACTAATGAAGGGTCACCCTTATTCATTATATTTGTACCAATGGCTCGCCTAAAATTTATTTGAAAAGTTCTTTACTTTACTATACAATTTAAATTATTAAATTGTCTTGTAATTATTTTCTAGCGTTAACTGAAAAAAATGAATTATTTCATGATTTATAAGTACAATCAGTGAAAAAATACTTTTGATAATTAAATTTTATCGAACAATAATTAAAATGTTAATCTGTGATAAAAATTTATTTAGCTATTTAGAACATTTTCAGTATTATATTTATTATTACTATTTTATAAAATTATTGTTATTATAACTGAGACTCTAAAAAATCTATGCCACATATGGACAACATCTTAAAAAAATTATTTGACTAATATAAAATAAAAACTATTAATATAATTTTAATTTTCTATTAAATTAAAAAAATTCAACCTGTACTGTACATACAATTTGATTTAATTTTTAAAACCTGATTCAGGAGGAATAAAGGGAACTTAGTATCAGGGGCAAACATTTTGGGAAACACTTGAATTTTATATCTAATAAAATTTTTTGTTGAATACAAGGACCTCTTTTAATTTCTGAACCTAAGGTACCTCACAATATTTTGTTCTGAGATTGCCTTTGTTAAAAATATTTACAACAATTATAGTGTCGAATTTTTATACATTGATCGTTATAAATATATTTGATAATAATTAACATTACTATACTATTAATGATATAAAGATAAAATAGTAACAGAAATAATAGTTGTCCTTCATAGCCCTCCTAAATTAAAAAACTTTATTTTAATTTAATTTGAATAATTTTTTTCAAAGGTAATTATTTAAATATAATATAATAACTTATGTTATTTTACATAACTTTATCGATGGAAAAAATTTCTAAAAAAACCTTGAACTTTATTAAAGTTCAAGGTTTTTTTAGAAATTTAATATTAAATATTTAGAACACTTTTAAAAATTGTTTATTGTTATCGATGTTATTAAATTAATAGAGTACCATAACAAAATGTAAATTCAATTTAGACTCTTATACAAATTAGAGAAATGAACCAATTCATTGTAATTCGAGAATATGAGTTTTTGTTCTAAAAACTTGTATTTACTATAGAATATGACCAATATTTGAGTTAAGTACTCAGATTAGTATATCATGATGTTTTTTTAATTTAACTTTTCTCCAGTTGGCAGATCGAGTTGGCAAGAAATTCAATAGAATCAATTTGTATTACGCATTTTCTTTATTAACACAAGAAAACTTACCTAATTATACTAATAACTGTGGTGAGAAATTTCGAATATTACCATTCCGATAATGTATCAAAACAACAATAAAGCTTTTGGTAAGAAATATAAAATGCATAACTACACATACAATAGTTTTTATAAACTTTGATGAGTTTTCACTAAAAAAAAAATGACTGTATAAAATTCTCTATGATATTTAAAGAAAATTACATAAATTATACATATCATAAAAATATAATTTCGGAAAAAAATTGGAGATAAAACATAATATATAAATAAATATCGGGTATATGAAGAACCTTCATATACTACAAGATTTTTTTCAAAAAATATTAATTGTTAGTATTTTTTAAGTCTCAAAAGAGTTATTATGGAAAGTTATAAATTTGGAGTTAAAAAATAAGTATTAAATGAGATAATTTTACAATAATTTTTTTAGTTCATAACTTTGTTAATAGTTATGTGCATTTAAGTGATAAAGTTAATTTCACTTTTGTTTAAAACTCTTACTTTTTTCATGTAAATAAAGTTCATCCTCCAAAATCCTGAATTCTTTGAATTTATAATAAACTTAAAACATTGTAATATATTATGCAATAAAATTTAACAAAAATTATATCAAGAATATTCAAATTTTGTTGAAAACTATTGTTCTTTATTTCAGCCTACTTATTGAAGTGGTTCAGGACCAGTTGTTTGCACACTATCATCAGGTGTCATTATTATGACGGTTAGTAAAATTATCCATGTCGAAGGACATTTAGATTTGGTTTGATGGTTGTTATGTGGGCCGTCGGTGGCGGTTGTAACCCTTGCGCATAAAGATCCGTCCCTTGATTCGGCGGGACATGTACTTTTATTCGCATGTATTTGCGCCGCAACAAGTTTGTGTCTTCGCCGTCATCGGGGCAGCAACAAGTCCACGCGAACGTCGTTTCTGCTGCCACACGTCTCACAGTTACATTTTGCGTCCGTTACACAGTACAAAAAGGTAAGAATATCTTTAAGACCTATTTGGTCGATAAAAAATATTTAGAATTTTTACACATAATTTGATCTATAATTAGCAAAATTACACTTATACAAGTGGCATATATATTAGCTTAAGGAAAAGAAATAAATTCAAATTTGGCTATCAAATGATTTATTTTTAAATAACGGATCATAAAAACGACAAAGAAAATTGTTTTGAAATCCTTGTTTATTTTTTAATTTTAAAGAATTACATTCAACTAAAGTACTCGGTGGTTAATTTCTTTAAAACAATAACCAATACATGAAAAATTTGTATATGTGCAGTTTATATATATATTAAATATTCTTAAATGTTATTATAATTTATAACTTATGTGTGTCGTGATGTTTATAAGTACTTAGACACACACAAGTTTTAAACTAAATGATTAACTTAAAGTTCGATTAAGTCGTTTTAATGAGTGGATTGTCGATGAGTCGATAAAATATCACGTAAAGAGTTCTTTTATTGTCAAGTAATATTACCAAAGGGATCAATGGAATGATTTTTGTAATCGTGACATATAAATAGGGTCATGTAAAATGTTTTTTATGAAATACTTTATTATAGTTTACAAAGCTTCAACCCGAACTTAAGCTGGTATAAAAGTAAATACTTAAATAAAATTTTCATTTTATTGAACTATTAAATATTTCTCAAGAAAAATTATTAGTATTTTTTTTATTATGTTAAAATGTTTTAACGACCTATTGGTACGTACTTTTTTATAAACGATAACGTAGGTTATGTGTCCAGTTATTATATCGGATATTTTATCTTAGATAACGGGAACACCTCTTCAAACTATAAATACATTATTGTAAATTTTGAATATACTGAAGAAGTGCTTTTTTTCTCATCAGTTCTATGGAGACAAAAAACATTATCTGGCTAAAAAATGACTTCTATAAGATTAAACCATAATTAACATTTCAGTATTTAATTTAATCTCTTGGTAAAAATAAAATATATACAAACCAATTAACAATTACTGTTTTAAATTAAAATTATAACGTAATAAATTTCATTCGGTATCACTCATACATACATTTTTTATTTATATTTGTTGCAGTTCACTTTATATTAAGAATGAAAAATTTAAGTTGTAGCTTAATTACGTCGAGAAACTTTTAACTTAGAAGTTAATATAACATGTCATATCAACCTACACATCCTTACTGTCTGGAAATTAATATTTTTATTGTTTTATAAAATAATTTTATAACCTGAAACTTCGGTTACATCATTTTGCTAAAGTAATAAAAAATCTTTTGATATTTATTATTAATAATCACCTTCATTCTATAAGATGTAATTTTTCTGTTTATTATTATTTTGACAAAGTGATTTGTTTAATCATTTTTCTAAAAAATACTAATCAAGAAATATACATTATTTTTGATGGACTTGATTATTAAAAACGCAAATAAAGTATAATATTGACTACTCTTATATAGGAATAAATAACTGAAGTTTTCGCATGAATAGTATTGAATCTTATTTTCTTTTATTTATTATAAAAATAGATGTTCCTCGAACGAAAAACAATTTTCTTTTTACTTTTTAATTGATTAATTTGTTTTAATTATAAGATATATACTATACAATTACGTGTTCAAGATTTAATTTTTCAGTAGGTTCCAGACTCGGGTCAACATTTACAAAAATTATCGCCGTAGGCAACACATAATTTTTCCTTTCTGTAAACTTTTCTCTTTTACTCATTTCTCCATAATATGAGATATTTCAAAGAAATTATGTACAAATAACCTAAAACACACAAAATTAAACTCCTTTGTTTTTTGAGGTTATTAGATTATAATTATATCATTAGAATAAACATAATTAATTTGTTTGATTCTTACGCAATATTATAATAAAGAACACGTGGGTATATATGGCAAGTATTAAGTGATAAAGATTTCAAAATAATTGTTTTTGTTATTTTACACGTATTTAATCGCTGATGTCTGAAAACAACATTATGTTTAAAATTATAATTCTCTTTTTGGCTACTAACATGAATACTGAGAAATTATTGAAGTTTATTAATGTAAATTTAACGATATTCTGTAGCTAAAATTTTAATATTAAAAAATCAGACGTACTTTGATATTTTATTGAAGTACTTGAAGTAATGTTGTAATATTTCGATAGTTACAATTTTAAAATTAATAAACGTCTAAAAAACTATTTTGGTGTAATGACTTCTCATAAAGCAATACCCATCTTAACATCGATAGTGCGAAAAATACTTTATTCCATAAAAAAAAGATTTTGAAATAAATTGCACAAATATTAAAATGTTTTTAATGGTTCAATAAAAATATTTATAATATTGAACAAAATTAGTTTGACTAAATAACCACAACTAGTTGTTGTTGTTATTAGTTATGAATGTTACTTGGCAAACTTGTAATTGGAAAAAATTACTATCCAGTACTTAGTTGTATTATTGAGTCTCCTGTTTATAGTAGTTTTTAAAGGTCTAAGTAAGGTTCGTTTTGAAATTTAATGTAGTGTGTCTTATTTTTTAAATAAATTTGGGAAGTGTCAAAAGCTTGGGTTCCTCTCACAACTTGCTAAGAATAGGCTATTGACTAATTTATTTAAAAGTTGGACTACTATATAAGTATAGATATTAATAAGTCAAATTGGAGGATATGAATTTTTAACCAAAATTAAATTTTTCTACGCTAATTAATCAAAATCAATATTATATTTGTATAAATTCATTTATTTTTCATGTGTTTTCTTTAAAATTAAAATCTATTATTTCATAATGTGTTTAGATTAGTGTTATGAGGTTTAATCAGGCTAGAACCTTTTAAAAGAGTCTTCAATTTTGAATTTACTTAAACTTAATATAACTAACAAGTTAGCCAAACTAATTTTTTTATTTCGATTTGGTTGATTTTGTCTAATTTAATTGGATATTGAAATAATTTGTAACATTTCTTATTTACTTATATTATCTCTTATTACAATAATTTAAGAAAAATATAAATTTATCAATAAAAAAAATACTTAAGTAGAGTAGTGAATTTCTATACCACCTACATTATTTATTTTATTTTATAGAAATATAAAAACGAATACTATTTTATTTAATTCACAGGGGCCCTGCAATTATAATTTGCTCTGAGCCTTACAAAACCTATCACCAGCACTGCATTTAAATATAAAACAAATATTATATTAAACTACAACATTTTGTCAGCATTAGCTGTAAAAAGTATTTTATGTTTGTTGAACTTTAAAAACTTAGTTTATTATGAACATGAATGCCAAGTGTTTAGTTATAATGAATAATTTTATGTTCATGTTATCAGAATAAACAGTTTCATCAAATGACAGTCATGAATCATACGTTAAAAATATTTCTTTACGAATGTAACAAATTGAATACATTTATCCGCTAAAAAGAATCATAAATTTAACATTATTTTATTTTTTTCTAAAAAAAATCGTATAATGCTTACCTGTCTAATTTAAGTGTATGTTAGAGTTTCAAGTACCAGAAATGGAAAACGAGCATACAAATTTATGATTGGATTAAGCCATAGATAGGAATTCAAAAATTTGAAAATTTAAAAAAAAATACGTTAGCATAACTTTTTAAATTCGAATATTCAATTATATATTAGCAATTGTTAATACAAATTGAATATTTATAAGAATTATGAAAAAAAAATCTTTGTTTATCAATTAAAAAAATTTAAATAATTTATAACTAAGTGCATGTAGTTTTAATTTTCTCCAAATAGAAAAATGTAATAGAAAATTGTACTTATTCGCAGATTTCCTAAAAAAAAAAAAAATCTGTATAATAAGTCAATATTCTTTTGAAGATGTGCAAGTTAATGTTGAAAATTACGCTTAATATGTTTATTTTTGATGAATTTCACACCATAATAATACAGTTTTCTCATTTAGTTATCATCGTATGTTAAGCATAAGTCGCACGTTGTGTTACGAGAAAACTTTGTTTGTTTATCTTCTAAAAAGTAGCTATTAGCAGAAATGTTCGCAGACTATCTCAAGAGGATACAAAAATTAATGACGTCAGTATGAGCCCTACAGACTAATTTCGACATAATATTAATCGGTGGTATACCTATTAATTAATACTTATCTAGTCGGTGCGTTATTAAATTTATAATTAATATTCATTCTGTATATATATATAATTACTAATAAATTAATTAGGGAATAACCACAACAAAAACTTAAAATATGTTAATAAATTTGGTGACTAGAATTGTATGATTTGTGCTAGTCTTTTTCATTAATTGTGTCACGAAAAATCCCAGGGGGGTGCAATGGAACCCTTTGCTTTACCCCTGGGCGTCATTGGTTGTTTATGACTTGTGTGCTTTTATTCCAACTTGTTCTATTTAATCGTACTAATTATAACGGAACGAAATTTATTTAACATCATTTTTTACTTGAACAGGTATTAAATTGCAAATAATTTAATATGATGTGGATAAAGAATAGTGAGCGAACACAACAGAAATAATAATAATAAAAAAAAAATTAACTAAATTTTGATAGATCTCTAAAATTAACTATTAGAATTTCATATGTTGGTTGTACTATTAAATAGAGTATGTATAAAATTAAATTGAGTAACGTTATAATGATATAAATATATTAAAATCTAAGTTAATTATTTAAATGCATATATTTTATATTCATAAAGTTATATGAAACTTAGTAGTGTAATAACAAGTTCCACGATGTTCAAATGTTTATTGCTTAAGTAATTAATGTCCATTTAAATAGATATAAATTGATTTTCTAATAGTTCATCTATAACCATTAGTAGTTGAGTAAAAAAGCAAACTAGAGACATTGACTTTTCATCATCTTGACATACGTATAGTTTTAAAATTAATAAACATAGTGTTTATTAATGCTCTTGAATTATTTCTTTAACTTTTAAATTGTAAGATGAAATATAAAGTTCTATTTTTTTTTATTTAGTGTATTTTATTGAGATCTTCATAATAACTAAATCTCATAGCTCACAAGAATTAATCAGCTTCATAACGTTATTTAGCAATAGGTATCTAAAAATCCAAATAATTAGATTTATCAGTCATATATTAAAATTGATTGTTTAGCTTATTTAATTAAATATCTTTTTATGTATTATAATATAACTTATCTAATAAATTTTTAAATCCGTATTGTGTACCAAACATACCAAAATTATTTATGTTGTCAACAGATATACGATAAAATGATTGTTTTTGCCATTTGTACTTAAACGTTATTACTAGACAAATGTACTTTAATAAAGAAACTTCCGTCTGGAAATGTTTTTGTTCATGTTATAATTCATCATAATACATTTAAGGATAGTTAAACCTTGTAAACTCTGTCCCGTAAACATCAAAACTCTAATTAGTTGGTTTATTTAATTATGTAATCACATTTGAGTAGTTCCTTAAGAAGAACAAATGGCCTTAGTAAAAGTTTACTCCTGTAATAAGATTACTTTGAGATAAGAAGTAATTAATAAAACTATTTATTGTTGTATTTTAAAAAATATATATAATATAAAATATATAATCAAAAATATATAATCAAAAATACATACAAATTATCAAATAATTTGTTGTCAAACATTATGGACAATTGTTTAACTAATTATTTTAAAAGAAGATGAAAGTTGGACTTAAAAACAATTAAGTTACCTTTTAATTTTTAATATTCAAGATAAAATATTGAAAAAATGCCGTAATGTTCCTTATATTTATAGTAAATAAGAGGAAATATTATTGTACGCTAATATAAATAGTCAAAATAGAATTATAATATAATAAAATGTATTTTTTTGATTTTAATAGGTCACGTCTTATATTTACGAACAAAACAATCGTTATACCTTAAATTATGTAATCAACTTCCAGCTTATATAATCTCGTGTAAAGTAAACTGGACTATAAGTAATTTTACTACTAAAAACCTGAAGAATGTAAAAAAAACCATAATAAAGTTTAGTGAAGTTAATGTTAATTTAAATATATTGTACTTAGGAAAGTGTTTTTTTAGAAGTTAGCACGAATTCATAAATAAAATAATATTGATATATTATGGATTAGTTGTGAGAATCAATGCAAGCTGTTAATGTACAAATTTATAAATAAAGTCAATGTAAATAAAGTGTACATTTGGTAATTAAAGAAAATGTGTAAAAGTTTACTAAAAAACAAATAAAAAAGCTCCATATTATATTATATACTATTTTTATGCTGAGTCCGTTAACATATTAGATATCTACTTTATTAAAAAAAAAATAGAAAGTTTTTATAATGAATATTTTTCATAATTATTATATTTTTGGCTTATAACCAAATAATTATTTCATATAATTGAAAAAAAGGAGCTATAATTGTTCGATTTCATAGGATTATTAATGTTATACTTAAAAGCTAACAATGTCCTTTTAAAGTAAATTTTTAAACTTCGTTTCATTTAACGATTTTTAAAAATTCAATGTCATAAACACATGAATAATATCTTAGAAACATTAGTA
Source organism: Daktulosphaira vitifoliae (assembly GCF_025091365.1). Classification (NCBI taxonomy): domain Eukaryota; kingdom Metazoa; phylum Arthropoda; class Insecta; order Hemiptera; family Phylloxeridae; genus Daktulosphaira; species Daktulosphaira vitifoliae. The sequence goes on along the minus strand of NW_026099575.1, from coordinate 14,047,462 downwards.
GGGTAGTACTTGAAAGTTAAACAGAAACTTAAGGTATTTCTGTTATAAAGTCAAAAGGGGAATGACCCAGAAATAAATTCATTGTTGTAATAACCACTTTTCGAGTTATTAGCATTTGAATGTATAAATGGCGTGATATGAAAGATTGTTCATTAAGTACGGATGAAAGTAATATTAAGTTCAATTTTATCATTATCAATATAACACAGTGCTTCTAACACATGAAAATCATATTAGATGAAAATATATAATAGTCTAAACTATTTGATGTTATTTCACCTTCATAGTGATACAAAAAAATCTATAAAAATGATTACGTTAATTAAAATGTCTGTATTTTAGTTAAGTGTTTTATATTATTTTGTTTTTCGCGTAAATTTCCTTATAAGTATTTTTAAACTCGTATAATTATTTAATATTTAAAGATAGAGTTTGTTACAATTATAATAAAGTATTGTTAATTATAATATTGTCTATCGTGTATTCCATTAATAAAAGTATCTATTGCGATATAAGTGGAAACTTCTAGTGTGTTTAGCATATAATAACACCTTTTTGAGTAAAACTAATTACCTTATGATATTACAATAAGGTTTGAATACGATTTTTATCATGATTCCAAATGTTGGAGCGACCGTTTTTTTAGTTAGCGTGTTTATCATATTCATTTTAATCCGAAATGCTGTTTAAATGCAAATTTTCATTTGATTATGACTGAAAATAAATAAAGGGTCAATGTCAATAGTGAATCACTAAGCTACCATAAGGTTTGATTAAGGTGATATTTGAATACAACATGTATATTAAATAAACATGTTTTTATTGACATTTATATGACTTATAATAAAAATAAGCAACATTATCATCTATAAAAACTCTTACATTTCATTTATCATACAGATTTTTATCTTTTATGCGTGTGTTATTTATAACAAACAATATCAATAAATGTAAATAATAACTAAAATACTATAATTATCACTATTTTGTAACTAAATAAGCTTACAATAATAAAAATTAACTACAAATTTTTTATTAAAATTTCCGGGGATAATAATATTTTTTTTCGTTAAAAACAAACATGAGAAAACATTGAGGATGCAGGACCATACCACCAAATTATTAATTAAAATCGTAAGTTTTTTTTTATTATTATTAATTTTGCATATTTTTAAGTTCAAAAGAATAAACGGTCATAAGAAATTATTAAATATTTTTCCCAAAAATTATTTTTGTTTGTGACTTTGAATGACTTTATTCAATAAAGTTACTTTTGTAAATAATTGTTGACTTTGTTCATTTGTTTTTATTAATAAGTTTGGATTCTTAAAAGTAGGTTAAATGTAATTTTTAAAAGTATATCCTCGGTCATAATTACTGATCAAGCAAATAAACAAAATCTCATGGTTCATTGTTGATATGTAAACGTTGTTTCGTTTTAAATAAATCAAAATTTTATTACTCATAACATTACATTATATACTATATAAAAAATGCATAAGAACCAAATTTATCATTGAAAGCATAATGAGGTATATCAAATTTCATCAAATAATAATATGATATAAAATATTTTAATTTCAAAACTATTAGAATAATTTTTAATATGTCTTAATTTATTAATTTAAGAAAATTAAATAACAACGCTAATGAGATATAAGTTTGATTTTTTTAAAGTAAAGTATTGTTGATGAAATTGCTGTGAAATAACGTATGCACAAATTTCTAAATTTAATTACACTTCTACAATACATCACATGCTAAAATTTATATTTTGTGAGGTTAATTGGTTTTTTTAATAAATAAATATTTCTTAATTTATTAATATAAATAAAGTTTTGTTTATAAATTTTTTTACACATGGGTAAATTTTGAATTTTCTGGATATATTGAAATATATTCAGACAAATGAATTAAAAATTTCAATATTTGACGTAATACCTCAAAGAGCTTTAAATATTCAATCCTAAAAAAATGTCTAAATTATTATATACATGCAAAGGAAGTTTTTAAAGCATACAGAGTAAGAAAATTATTGATAAATAATAATAAAAATGTTATATTTGTATATGGATTTTCGATTTTTTATGTCAAAATTACACTACTTGTATGAAAAACTAACGTGTATATTAAAATGATTGTAGTGATGTATAAGAATTTTTAGATTATTTCATAGTGTTTCACTAAAACATTATTTGAAACTTCCTTTAAACCGAAAACTAGATTTTTATATATTATCAATAATTTTATTTATTACAGATTGTCATAATAAGGAAATGCCACTATACCTCTAAGTAAATCTGTGTTAATGGAAAAGTCTATCAAAAGAGCCAAAGAAAGTTTATTATAAGAGATAGTATATAGAAGACACTAATTTTAGTAGGATCTATCTGTTGTCATTAGAATAATAATGTTAAAAGTAATTGAAAAGATTAAGACTTAAGTTGAAATTCTCTAATAATTACTTGATTTCGTTTGAGTATGATGTTCAGTAAATATACCACAAACAACTCTTTTATCATTAATTATAATTAATGAAAAATAATAGTTATTATTTTTCATATAATTTAATACAATATAATATAGTAGTTACTAAATTAATAAGCATTTTTATGATAAGCTGTACAATATAATTAATTAAAATTATCAAAAATTGAACTCATTCGTAATAATTGTTAACTAAGTTTTACAACTTTTATTAAACACATTTTTTTTTTGCTGTAAGAAAAATACAAGTTTTATTTTTTTGTAGGATTTTATTTCAAAACTAACGAGATAAGTAGCAAAAATATAATCATAAAATTAGAATTATTTAATCATGTTATTATATTATTTATGTGTTCAGTCAGTTGTAAAAATTTATAAATCAGGAAAAGACATTTCTAGATCAATACAAAATAAAAAAAAAGGTTACACTTCACTCGTTGTTTTGACATTCGTCTTATTTGTAAACATAGACACAAAAATAATCGAATGAATGTAGATGTCTACGGCTTAAGCTCTATGTCACGTGTGGTTTTTATTATACCAATTTCCCTGACTTACTTGTTTCGAAGATGGTTAAAAATAAACCACTTTAACTACGCCTTTGCTCTAAAGTTGTTCTCCAAATCTCGTTTTATCTTTATTTGTCTATCGAAATAGCCTTTGCAAAGATTGATAGGATGAATACGCTTTTCTAAGTATTGTCACTAAGGTATAGAAAACCAAAGAAAATGTGCTCATCCTCAACAGGGCGAAAACATTTACTCGTCAAATGCAATACATTGCACATACCATTTATCTTTACATTTCTTTGTTTAGACTAATAATTGTTTTTTTTTCATTATCTATACATCAATTTTGATCTTGAAATTGATTTAAATGTGAAATAGCATAGTATTTTTCATTTGAAAAATTTTTTTTCTCTCTTTATCACAACTCTTTGTAGTTGTGATCTACAAAATGGTGTAACAACTTAGCATGAAAATATGAAAGATACGTATTTTATCTATTACATTACAAGGATAGACTAATCATCATTATAACTTAATAATTTCAAATTATAAATTCTTTGTTTTACATCTATCAAAAGGCAAAGTTTTATAAATGATAATTTTAAGTCAATTTTCTTTCAGACTTCAGAATTTATCAAATCTTTTTAATAATTAAATATAAATTGTCCAATAGCTGTTCTGAATTTCGATAAATGCACTTCATGACTAAATTCTAAGAGATTTAAAGTCTGATTTGAACTTAATTTTATGACAACATTAAAAACATTTCCTCAAAAAGACTTTTGTAAATTCAAAAACTTAGTCCAGTCTATCTCTAGATCTATCTCAGTCCTGATTCTTTCATAATTTTAAAATTCAGTGGCAATAGCTTTTCGCTCTTAGCATATTATTTTTTAGAGATCACAAATCAAAATAATTTCTATTCAAAATTTGTATTTTGAAAATACCTTAACGATACCTTTTATATTATTTTATGTATATATTATCTCATAGAAGATAGACAAATATAACATAACTTAAATATGGGAATAAAAATGTTATTTATATTTAATTCTTTGTAACTTAATTCTTGATAAAATTTTTAATTATTTAAAATTTGATTTAATTAAAAAATAAGACATTATTAAAAAAAAAAAAACTATGTAATAGTGAACACAGTATTAAAACATATATTTACGGTGTATATTATTTTATTTGCTATTAATTTTATAAATGTTTAAAAAGTGAAAATAGCAGTCAAATATTATAAAATTTTCTGTGAAATTACATCGGCTTATTTTGCATTATGTAAATTCTTTAATTTACTTAACTAATTTTTTATTTTGAGATAGGTCCTTCAAATAAATTTTGAATATTATTTTATGCTTTTAATGTACAACAGAAGAATTTGGAAACTTGATTTTAAAATAAAACGCTCAAAATCATAGATAATTAAGTATTTAAATGTAAAGGGTCTGTAAATTATGGTTTCATATAATTCCACTTTTCATGAACTTTGTGTTCAAATCAAATGCGTAATTATAAAAAATCAAGAAAGGAAAATGTTTAAGAGGGTTTAGCTATATGGATATACAGTATTCTTTAATACGAGGAAAGAAGCAAAAAGCCTCTTTTTAAATTGCATCCAAGTTTAACTTGTTATTTTTATTATAACAAAAAAAAATGTAAGGAAAAATATGTTTTATACTAAGTTAAATGAAGTGATGTTATTTAAAGTAGATATACTTTTAGTATATATTATACGTGTTGAGTTTGAGTAGGTATAGTAAAAATTGCAGTAACATGTAATATTGCACATCAAATATTTAAAACTAAATATACTTTCAATTAATTTCATTTTAATTTTGGACAAATTGTTATGTATAACTAAAAAGTATTTTAAAGTAGAGTATAACTTAAAATGTATTATAGTCATAGAATATGAGAGTAGTGTTCTGTTTACGACTTTTTACTTGCTGAAAAATATGGTTTCTAATCGATAAAAATTTTAAATAAATGCTGTGGAATACAAAATAATAATGAAAGTATTTACAAACATACGTGCCAGAAAAGTTTTGTTATATTTGAAACATCTTTTGTTATTAATTTCAGAAATGGCGTTGAAATTAAAACGAATGACGTATTATAACCAAAAATTCAATGAAAGTACTCAAAAAAAAGTGTATAAGTAAAAATATAAGGTTAGAGCATTTATTGGAAACGTATAAAAATGGTATTATTGCATTTATTACTAGTAAATTTGAAAATTATGATCAGAATTCAAAATATCAAACTTATACTCGAGAATTAAATGAACAAGAGAGAAAAAAAGTATTTGTAAATATGGCCGTAAAAATTTATTATTAAAATTAAATATTATGTTCATATACAACTAAATATTAATAAATAATATAATCAAAATATAGAATGATCCATGGGTTTTGAAAAATCCATATAATTTTATTATGTTGATTTTTCAAAATCACGTGGGACACACTATATTAGCTTCGTTGCAAAGCGGAGAAGGTATTAATTTTACTATGATGTGTTTTTTTTTTTTTTTT